>NW_011948423.1:7781735-7799445 GCF_000503995.2 Ceratosolen solmsi marchali
GGGTGGGTGGGTGGGTGGGTTTCTTTTTGAGAGAGAGAGAGAGTGCGAGTGAAACATTGTTTAATCCGTGAAATATTAACGAACGAGGAAATGTCAAATATCGTGGGACGCACGGGCATCGTATTGCCTTCCTTTCTAATTTTGCGTACACCTATGCGTGCGAATAGAAAACACGTGCGCTTAATGTGTGAGTTATCTTGCGTAGAAGGGAGCTAATCGGGATTGTAATAAACTCGGATATTTTTCCAAGCGCGCATCGATTTTTCTCGTATATTATTTTACGTCGTCCAATGACTCAGCAACTGCACAAACTTATACATGTATGTGAATGTATACTATTCCCTTATGAAACATGTACACAATAGAGAATAGAATATATATAGTTTATAAGTGTAATATCGAAGAGGCAGCTAAAAAAAATCAAACTATATGTCGCTATGCCTATAAAGAAAGTGCATGCATATTCGCGGGAGAGGTACACTTTTGCATTGGTGTGTATTTGTGTGAGCACTCGCAAGAATGTCGGTTTGTTTCAAAAATTCAGACGGGAAGACATAGAAAACTTTTCTAATTTATACAATTGTATTTCTTATTACACGCATGGTTGTGTATAACATATACAACATATACAAATTTTATATTCAGTATATCTGTTATTGTATAGATAGAGGAGATAACTGTGAGAAGAAAAGGCCGGAAAATGTCAGATTCGATCAATTTTTAAATAATATCACGAGAATAAAAGTTAAAAGTTAAAGTTACATTTCCTTTTAATTTTATGATTATTCGTAATTGGCCTAAATCATGACTTTTTATCGAATTCTTATACTTTCATAATATTCATTTCTGGATAATATTTGTAATGAAAGAAAAATGAAATATTTTTCAATTAAATATTTACACGCAGAGATTGCGCTTAAATTTTTGTTACAAATATTTTCTTATATCGTTATAAAATGTAGAAACTTTCGTAGTTTTAACAATATCTTATTACAAATGCATTTATCTATTTGTAAATCGTTTACAATTTCTTTATCTATTGTTTACAAACGTTTATATGTATTTATATGTAGTGCATTAAAGAAGAATAATTGTTTTTTAATTTCAACTTTAACGCTACTTTAAACAAATTACTAATTTGGAAATATAATTTTAGTGACAATCGGAGCTTGATATATGTAACCTAAATTAAAATATTCGATAATTGCGTATCATACAAGAGCTACCAAATAATCTTATAATAACATTAAAAGTTTTAAATTCAATATTAAACGATTTATGTAAAACTAAATTACAAATATTTATTTATAAATTGTCCAAATTTTTATTTTGAAATTTGTAAATCTTATAATAGAAAATTAATTTAAACGAATAAAGAACACTGTTAATGAAGATTGATTAATTATATTTTTGAATACTTTTTTTGCTAATATTTCAAAAAAAAAGTTGAGAAATGGAATTAAATTCAAAATTACTCTGAAAATTTTACAAAAACCACGTCTCATAACACGTTTAAAATTATTAGTATGTTTAAAGTATGAGAAAATCTTGTATTAGTAATAATTAATAGCACCAATAATCAATTAAACCGATATTTTTTCAATAAGAGTAACTTCAATATTTGACGAGTGAAATCATTTTAAGAGAAAAGAGATAAACTTTTTCTTTAACCAAAGTACGTAAAATTGTCTTAACTCACAGTTGAAAGTAAAAAAGTGTAATTCCAGTACTTAGTTATAGTTCAAAATCTTTAAAAAATATTATGAAAATATATCTTAATTAAGAAAGAGAAAGGCTAATAATTTAAAATTTCATTATTTTACGTGTTTTTAATGCATAAGTGTATGCACAATACATACATACATATGCATATGACTCAAGATGCAAAGCCTTTTAAATTATAAAAATAAATTCAAAATTAATAATAATAAAAATAATATTAAAACTACTCTAACGATTGCTTAAACAAGGGAATATGAAAAAGTTTTAAAGTCATAATAAAACGTAGATTTGATTAATTTAATTAAATTTTATTTTTTTTCGTTTATACTTGAATAATAAATTATTTTTCTCGAATATAACACTTCATTTAAAATATATTTTTGCATATATATATATAACTGTGTATGTATATATTATTATAATATATTTTATTTTTTGTATAACGAATACATAACAATATATCTGCAAAATATTAAGTATGTCACAAGAGTCAGTAATTGAACTGTCATTTCTTTTAATTTTATACACAAACATTGATAACAATACAAAATTTCGATTCGATATTCACTTTTTTACCAAATTATGTAGTAAAGTCGTAATCATGAATAAAAGGAACTGGTACAATTATTATTTTACATTCCACGTTTTTCATTTATTTCGCGGAAAAACTGTTCTTTCCATTCAACTGCCACACATATTTATTCCCAAAATTCTAATTGCATAGGCACAAAAAAAATTCTATAAACTCGCTTCGTTCACTATTATAATAAATGTATCTATATCAACAATATGGACGAACTATTTAATAATATTAAATAAGAATTATAAGTAATTGCTAATTATTCTTTATAAAAATCTTTTTACTTCTAATCATTCATTTTGTTTTAAAAATTTTAAACAATTTTAATTTCTAACTTATTACGTCCATTGCAATTACTCAGTAAGTTAATAATAATATAGATAATTAATAACTATATACGTGTATAAATGAAAAGATGCATAACAATTTACGATATGTGTGGGTGCGCGCGCGCTCTAAACGTTAGTTTTTGTTATATGCATAGGATCATTTTTCAGAATAAAATTTTACTTTTAAATATATATGCTTTCGAATAACAGAGAAAGGGGATTACAATTTTATGACAATTTTAGAAAGTATAATTTCAATTTTTCCATAAGCTTAAAACCGGAAAATTATTAAAATTTTACACCAGAAATATATCATATCAGATATTCAACTAAATAATTATATAAGTAAATGCTCGTAAGAGAATTACGTAAAATGATTCTACTTGATAGTTATTTTACTAAATTTTATGTATCTTTTGACGTAGCAATAAATTTTCAATCAAATAATATAAATGAGAATAAATTTTTATTTATAAATGCGCTTGTTTAAACGATTTCTTCGTTTTAATTAAATACATTTTATTAGAGTAATGTTTTTCAAATACGAAAAATTATTATAAAGTATCGAATAATAAAGTATCATTGATAAGTGACTTCATAGTGAAATTCATAAGTTCCTTATAATATGACTTTTAAGTATCTCCACAATTAATAAAATCCAAAAATCTACAGGTTCACGCTAATCTTTAATCTATTCAATTCCTTGACTTAAAAATTCAAATGCATATTATTAAAATGAATTTTAATTTACTATATGATCATTAAATTGTGTTAACCATATATATGAAGATAATATTTATCTAATACACATATATCGATTAAGTTCTATTCTACTTCCAGAACTATTATTACTCCGATGAATTATTTCATTTAAATTTGTAAATTTTAATAAAATGGAAACTAGCTAATTTCTCGATACGTTTATATGAAAATAATAAGAGACATTTGATCTTATCGTATTATAAACTTAAAAAGCTAATGTATATTATTTCTTAAGTTATAATTGAATTGTAACTAACATCGATTAACACGATGATGATTAAAGTATAAACATCATTAATGTCCACGATATCCTTTATTCTTAAACTTCCGTACTATTACTCAGTTTGCAAAAGATCAATGTGCATTCAGATGGAAATACATAATGGAGCATTTTATTTTAGAAGTAAGGGTAAAAATCGATATTCAACATGATATTTTTCATTTTTCTGTCTACTTTAATACTTTTATGTAAGTGCTTAAACACTATTACTTAAGAAACTGAAAATTAATGCGTTTACAGGTGCAACTGATATTACTGCAGTACAATAACTTATAATAATAAAACTTTTTTATCTGTTTAATTTATTTTCTTTTTTTTTTTTTTTTTTTTTAATTTTGTTCTCGACTATATTGATATAACAATTTTTATTAGGATAATACGATCGGTAAAAAATTTAATCATTTAAATTAAGGTTAATTAACACTGTAGCACTTTAAAATTTTCAGAAATAATTATATAATCTTTTTAGTTAGAGATCGCTTGTACGTTCTAAAAAAAAAAAAAAAAAAAAAAAAAAAAAAAAAAAGAATGATTTGATGTACCGAATGATACAATGAAATGCATTAATATAGAATACTTATAAATAGATTTTCATTGAATAATATTTATAATATAAACAACATAAATCATACGTATGATATTATACGACAAAGTATTTTACAAAAACTGATTTTTATTATAATGGTTAATGTACATAGATTGACTTTACGATATACTTGCGTAGAATTATTATGGCTATTTACCGCTAACATTATAATATCAAAATATTTTAAAATCTAAAAAAAGAAGAATAAAAATTGAAATTTCATTGAAAACTTTGCATATAATGTTGAACAGCATTAATATAACAATAGAAAACTTGACAGAAATAATATAATAATTTATCTAATAAAACTGGTCACTCGGTTCTTCAAAACAAATTCTCAATTTAAACATTAATGATAAGCGAACAGATTCTTCATCTTCAATATTTCCTGCATATCCAATGTTTTTATACGGTAAGACAAATTCGATATATATTTAATCAGGAGATCAAAGTTATTATAGAGAGTTTAATTTAGTTGCCAATGAATAATTTTTAATAAAGTTTCTTACGCCTCGAATAATTCGTAATAAGTAAGGACATTTGCTGGGATGAATTCGTCCGCATTTTCTCAATCAAAGCTCAGTCGTCGTCCAAGTAAAATTATTATCATTTTAAAATAAGTCTACGTGTGGTGATTTGATTTTATGGCATTTCACATGCTACGCATAACCGATACGAACGATCAGAATCAGAATAACACCGATAAAAGATTTCCATATTACTGTCAATAATACTCTCCACCCATCAATCAATATTTATATTTTACATTTTTGCGTATGTACAACTATAATCTAATTAGCTTATCTTAAAATTCTGTAGAAAGCTCGTTTTATTTAGCCTTTCTTATTTTGTTTCAGTTACCGAAAAGGAAATTAGACAGTGGTGAGTTAATTTTTTTTTTTGTTAACATTTCCTACATATAAATAATAGTTGTTGGATAAAAATAGAAGGGTTGGGAAAAAATCTCTGCTTTAAATTACACGTATACTTGGAGTTCAAAGTTATAATGACATTTTTTAACGTCTAATATGTACCCGTACACACGCACACGCGCGCGCATATTGGGAATATGTTAGTGAGTAGAGGGAGAGTGAGACAGATTTTTGATTATGCACAAAATAGACGCGAATACTTGCAATTTTTTTTCTTCTTTGTTTTTTCTTTTTTTTTTCTTTTTTTTTTCTTTTTTTTTTCTTTTTTTTTAACAAAGGATATATTACATGTTTTTAAATACTCTAACGACCTTTAACAAAAAAAAAAAAAAAGAAAAAAAACAAGCATTAGTCTGTTGGAATTATGAAAAAAAAAAACAAACAAAAAAAAAACAAAAAAAAAAAAATAAGAAACAAAAAAAATGTACATTTCATACTTTTTAAATTGCTTTCGATTTGAGATTAAGCACGATTGTCAGACGAAAAAATTTTTTTCAATCTTTTAAAAACTCTAAAGGTACTTCTGTCCATTAAAAAGTAATTAAAATTACGTTCGCAAACCAAGTGCTATTTATTATATTTGGAAAAAAAAAAAAAGAGGAAGGTATATTGTGTATTGCCTTGATGGATTGTTGAAGAATAAGTCATCTTCCAGTCTCTATAAAAAGCATGTTGTTAATATTTTTTTTTTCCTTCCCCTTCTACCATAAAATTATTCATTCTTTTATTTCAATTCCAATTTTTATTTTTTACATTGCTGGACAACCTGTGCAGGCATAAGGGCTTTCTCAAAGACTGCCCCGATGGATTACTCACGGAGCAGGTCAGAGATCAGGCAAATTTACCATTAAATGTCACTTTATATCCATTATTCCTATGCACTTTCAATTCCACTGTACTTGATTGAACTATGGATTTTACTTTCAGGGCTTCATTAAAATTTACAAACAATTCTTCCCGCATGGCGATCCCTCGAAATTTGCTTCCCTGGTTTTTCGTGTCTTTGATGAAAATAACGTGAGTATACAAGTTCATATTCAACATTCGTATGAATATCAATATCTATCGATCAATACTCATCAACATTTATATCAGCATTTGATATCGATTAATGTTTCAATGAGCAAGAAAAATTGCTCTTATCATACCAATTAAGATTAATTAAATGATATTAATCATTCTCATAATAAATTATAATGAATTATTGATTTTATTGATTACCCATGATTATTTCAATTAATTATTCAATTCATTCATCATTGATTCTTGTAATAATTATCTGTTTATTTATTGCTTTATCATTTATTGCTATTGTTATAATTAATTAATATTTATTTTTAATTAAACGACAATGTTAAAATCGTTATGTTCTATTTATTTAACATTATTTAATTATCGTGCGAATATACCTGCAATAAATTATAATTTTTAGCAATAAATGTCAATTTAGCTAGAATCAATTTTAAATTTTTAAATTAAAAACTTTAATTCAATTGGAATATTACGAATATATGTTTTAATAATTATTTATAAGGATATGTTTACGATATAAACTAATCGTATATTATTTTATGTATAAGCGTAATCATTCAATCGTGTTTGGTTTTTCTTTCCTTTAGAGCCAAAATATGTTCATCGTGTATAAAATTGTATTTTTTATCCGCGAAAATTTTATTAGGACGTAAGTCAACATGTTAATTAAATATATACATTAGTATTTAACGTTTCAGTTACGTTTCACGTTATCGGGTTTTTTTTTTTTTTGTTTTTTTTTTTTTTTTTTATAGCAATCCTGCATTATTCCATTAAACTAAATTATTATGTTTGACTCTGATTACTTAAAGTATAAGTTTCAATACATTAAAAATATTATAATGAAATTTTAATAAAGAAACTTTAACGAAACTGTGAACATCATCGATTAATTGATGACTACATTTTGATATTAACGACTTATTTCTTGTTCCTTCCATCTCTTGTTTTATCATATTATTGATATGCCGTTGAATCTTGTTATTCAATTGTATTAGGTAAAGGCAAATATTTAACTATCAATACTAATGTGTGCACTAACTAATTTTTGAAACAACAAGTATTTAAATTAGTTAAATACTACTTCATTATGTGGCTATTTTCAATAAAATCTATTTCAAATAAACTTTTCTTAAATGATGACTGGAAAATATTTTCTTAAAATGATTATTACGATTGACAATATGCATATAATTTCCTTAAGATTAAAATTTGGGTATTTTTATATTTGGTATTTAGTTAATGGCTCATACTTGATAAGCTTCTTCATGTTTAATGAAAATAATGTTAATCACGTTTGTTTACTTAAAAATTTTTTATCGAATACAATTTATAAGCTACAACTTATAAAATTAATTATTTTCACGTGGGATATATTATCTAGTTCGATTGTAAATGATTATTATTATTATTTTTTTATTTTAATATTAAAGGAGCTTGATCAAAACAAGAAAAATATTGTTATTATTTATTTAATAGCTAAGACTATTAATTAATTATTAATTCGTCACACACATTAGTTTTTTTGTTTTGTCGAATAGTAAGAATATGTATTAAATATTAATTTAGGTATTTATTGCAATAGTTTATCGATTAAATTTTCATTGAAAATATGACATTTACATTATTTAAATTGTAATAAATTTAGAGGTGAAATTAATGTAGGAAGCAAGGAATGATATATTAAGACAATAATTTTCAAATCGCTGTTGATCGCGATTGACCTTTCTTTTTTTTTTAAACGTTTTATTATTTTGTTTATGCTCCTTATAATATGATTTATTATAGATTTCAAAGAAGAAATAACAAAAAAACAATATAAGAATTATACGTAAATGTATATTATAAATGTAATGTATATCCATTGATAATAAAATTTAACCGCCTAAAGGTAAATATTGTTTTTTATTTTATCTGAGTTAGTTATATAAAATAATATCGCATTATTTTTATAAAATCACGACGATTATTTTATTTCGATTTATGATCGAAATTTAAGAGAAAAAAAATGAAATGAAAAATATACTAAGATCAATTCTTATTCACACGATATTCATAATACATTTATAGATATTTAACGAGTGCACGAATAAACTAATTATTCAGAAAAAAAAAGATATTTGTTTACATATAATTGGATCTGATAAGAATCTGACTTATTATTGCCTTTATGTATGTGTGAAAATAAATATAATATAAGAAATACGCTTTGTATGATATTAAATTCCTTAGTAAGAGTTATTTAAATACAAATTGGAGAATTTGAATAAAATTATGTGTAGCAATTAAGTGTTCACGAAAACTAAAAATAAAAGATTATTTTTACTCGTGAGTGTAAATGAATAATTTAGTTTAAATTTTATAAATTAATAATATTCTGGCTACTCTATATTTACATTGTACCTGCTTCAGTACAAAAGAAATTAGCTTTGGAAGTTTATCTCATAATTTACGATACTTTTACAAAGAAGTATCAAAGACACTATGCATAAAAAAAATTCAAAGCAAATATTAATTCACAAAAATATCCCAAACTTAGGGAAAATATTATTATTATTTATTATATATATATATATATATATATATATATATATGAGCACGCTTTATAATGCAAATCAATGATTAATAGGTAAATACAAAATATAAAAAATATAATATGTATGCCTCATTTAATTGAAAGAGCTAGAGCTTATGTATGGTGTACTTGCAGGACGGGACGATAGAATTCGAGGAGTTCATTAGGGCGCTCTCTGTGACGTCGAGGGGAAACTTGGATGAAAAGCTACATTGTAAGTGGATTTTCTTATCGTCTTTTGTAATTCTAGGTAGGCTCGCATGCTTCAGCAACTGCTAGTCAAGCCACTTGCAACTGTCCGCCCCCCCCTCTCACTCTCACCCTCTGTCATTTGATTAAATTTTTTGTGAATCAGTCGAGAATGGACGGATGGAGACAATAATTGTAATCCAAGATCGTACAATTACCTGTTGTCCACGTATGCTGAAATAGCTTCGTTGAAAATCGTAATAATTATTAGCGACGACTTATTGCATTGACGCTATAAAGATCGATTCCCCGATTTTAATAGATAAGACGGTAATTGTACAAGCTCGTCATTTAATTTGAACTTGAGCGCAAGGAGGGAGCAATCCTTCGCAAAGTCCTCAGTCGGCCATTGGAATCGATTTTCTAAGTATTTCGCTCCCGCCGAATATGATGATTCTCAATGAACTTATTTTATCGCAGGGGCTTTCCGTCTCTACGATGTCGATAACGACGGCTTCATCACCCGAGATGAGATGTACAACATTGTCGACGCGATCTATCAAATGGTGGTGAGTATCATTTTATTTTCCAATTACCACTTAATTATCTGCGATAATAATCGACCGCGCGCTTTCATATCGCTTAATAGGCATTTAGTAACTTAAGCGCCGATAAACCTACAAACATACTTTAATTCTCCCAACAATAGGCGATACGACGCGATTAGCAGCACTGCTCACGCTGCTTCACCAAGCCAATTTAAACTCGAAACTCATAATAAAGCCGCCCCGCCGTCCCTCTTCCCATTCAACGGCTTTACGAAATTTTGATTTGTTCCCAGGGTCAGGCTCCACAAGCGGAAGACGAGAATACGCCACAGAAGAGAGTCGATAAGATCTTCGATCAGATGGACAAGAATCACGACGATAAGCTAACTCTCGAGGAATTCCGAGAAGGCAGCAAAGCCGATCCACGAATCGTCCAGGCCTTATCGCTCGGTGGGCCGCCTATCGACGGCTGACTTTGCACGATAACGGCACTGCCACATTCCACCAACAGTTTTGCCATCGACCACCTGGTCCGTGCAGCTTTCAAGAATCTCCGAGGTCGGCTCCGTGCCCTGGAATACGAGAGGGGCTCGGTTTCGAGGGTTCTGGTGGGGAGGTGGCGGGTGCGGTCGACGATATCAACGCCACCGCCACCACCACAACCGTCCTCACCCCCATCGTCTCCATTGCCGTCTCCGTTACCGTCTCTACTGCCAGCATCACCGGTGCTGCCCGACGCGCAGCGCAACCTATTAATATAGGGTGCGTTAGGGACGAGGAGGCGCCCAATCCTGACGTCGGCAGGGACAGGCTCCCAACCTAAGATCGAGGCGCCATACGGGACGCCGGCCTCGGTTTCCAACGTAATGCACCGTCTTCGTATTCGGGGTTGGGCTCGGCGGGGTCGCCGAGGGCGGCGAGGGTGGAGCTGCCTCGAGCTACCGCTGCACGCCGAGGATGAGGACGGCTACCGCCGCGCGCGTATCGATCGGCGCTCATCTCGCAAGCGTCTCTTGCGTATCTCACCAGCCTTTCGTGCCGCTCCGCATCGGTGCCACTTTACCTACACACACCTACTCCCCCTCCCCCGAACCCCCGACCAACCTTATCGTTCCTTATATAATAAGGACGAACCGTAATCGTTAATCGAAGGATATCTCTCGAGTTGTCGGGAGTACAATGACGCTGCTGTTGCCGATCTGTCCGCTCCGAAATTGCGCGTATGTGCGCGGATCAATTGCGCGCAATTTATTATTATTATTATTATTATTATTATTATATGTTTTTTTTTCTTTATTATTTTTTTTTTTTTATTTTAATTATTATTGCGTCGGCGCGCTCGTTGACGCGCATTCGATTCTTCTTGATCAGCGCGCACGAGGGAATCGCGGACACGGGTCAAGCTGTTTGTAAACGCGGATCGAAATTTTAAAAGATTCTATGACTCTAAAGCTAAAGTACTCGATCGCCATCCTGAGGAAATTGACGCACAGCTGCTGGCTTTATATTTATGGGCGTTGTGTGCTAATGCGCGGCGCATCTACCATCGTATAATTATGATTTACCGAATTAATTATGCAAAATGGGATAAACCGGGAGTAGGATCGGAAATTTCGATGAGCTCCAATATACGTGACATTTAGCTTAATAAAATTTTATCATCGTTGTAGCTTTCTTCGTTCGTTCCTATTATTAGCTTTAGTGTGGCGAACTTTAGGCTTTCACGATTCAGTCGTTTTGGAAAAATGTTGGTCCCGTATAATGTCGTAATCGACCAAATGCTTTTCATCGACCAGACAATACCGTGATATTAGGTTATTCTATTTCGTTTCTTCGCATATGCGTTAAATTATTTATTTTTTTTTTAATATTTTCGTTTCCTTGTCAGTCTGTCTGTCTCTTTCTCTCTCTCTCTCTCTCTCTCTCTCTCTCTCTCTCTCTCTCTCTCTCTTCATTCGAAAAAATACACCAATTGTAAAAAGAATACAAAAAAGTGGTAATGGATTTATTTATATTTATTGGCTGACGTAGAAACGTTTTATTTTACGTAATTTGCACATAGCCTGCTTTAAATTATCATTTATTCTATTCAAGTTCAACAATATGTAGTTAAATCCGATTAATCGTATTAATTCTAGCTGGCAGCATCTTTTATTACTCGCCCGATATGTGAACACGTAGTTAGGAATTCTCATTGCAATTTATCAATACTAATTACATTCGTTCAATGTTACCATGGTCTATTAATATAATTTTTACGATTATAGGAATGATTAAGTTGCTGACACTTCGCCTTCGTCTTTTCTTGAAAAGCAGAATAATGAAATAAAAATTACGACTCAATGGTAGATCGCTTTAATGAATAAAATTTCTTTCTATACCCAAATTGAGAGCAAATGCTGAAAATTTCCAAATACAAGTTACAAAGCTTTATAGCGACTTGACGTAAAATACATATTATCCGGCGAGTCAGACGTCTAATATTTACTTATTCTTTATACAATTATGTATGCATACGTGGAGTCAGGACAAAGTTTCACCACTGATAGCTTAGGAGAGCTCGTGCATTTCTCAACTCTCAAGGCCTTTAATGCACCTTCGAGAAACTGCTTTATGTCTAAAAATTATATTAAAGCAAGATTCTCCACGTGATTTCTTATTTTTGGGCTTTTCCGAGCATTCAATATCTACCACTTTCTCTCTCTCTCTCTCTCTCTCTCTCTCTCTCTCTCTCTCTCTCATGTTAGTACGACCCTTGTACTATCACATTGCAATACATTCGTGTTCTTACGATTGTACACTACCATTGTCATAAGCCACTTATTTTTCAATTTCAATACACTTTTGAATAACAGTATTCGAATGTATTTTTACTCTAGTTCCATAAAAATATACCTGTTCGTAGTCAAATTCGTACAATATTCCATGCGTTTACATAGAATCTTAAGCTCGGCTTTAGTAAAAAATTGCAATAATAGAATTACACATATTTAGTAACTCTACAATTATTAACTAATTAAAAGCGTTGATTTGTTCTAACATTAAATAGCTCTTAGAATAGTAGAATCGTAGGCTTATTAAGCTTTATTTACCCAAACTATGAATTGGCAAAGTATGACTGGACGCGATAGAATTATGAAAATGTGCGTACGACAAAATAATATGAGCATCGCTTGCCAAGCCACATCGGAGAAATAATCATAACCTCTATCCACTATATATCAGTGTCAGAAGAAAAGTATAGGTAGAGAATAAAAAAATGATAATTTCAAAATGAGAGATTGAATCAAGTTTCCGTCCGTGGGCGCGAGTAAAAGCACTGCTGGCTTGCTCTCCTTTAAATCGATACTCCTCGTTCAGAGCTTAAAGCTTTCACATAACTTTGTTTTCTACGAGTCTCTGCTAGATTTATAGCAACATTTAATGTCTATTTATCTGTCTATATATCTATCTATCTATCTATCTATCAATCTATCGATCAATCTATTTATCGATATATATATATATATATATATATATATATATATATATATATATATATCATTATCTATTTTCCTCTATTTCATTCTCATAGAAAGACTTAAAAAAATTATTTAAAAGTCATATACACTGAAAAATAAAGTTTCTTTTGAGTTAATGATACAATAATCAGTGATAAACAGGCAAGTAAAGAATATAGAAATACTTGTGTAAATAAATTCTTTCACTATTGATATTTATTTTAGATAAAAAATCATTGTCAAAATATGTTTATATTTCAAATCATATATAGATATATAATTCGTAGCATATTGACAGTTTAATAAAAAAATCAGTATTTTCAAAATTTTAAATCTTATATCGCACATTGCTTCTATCGAAACAATTTAAAATCAATATTCTTAACGGTCTACCTCTTAATCGGGCATATTTTGGAAAGATCATCTTTCAATCCGATTACATATGTATAAACGAATAAGAGATAATCAAGAATATTGCTGCATACGAAATTTGTCGTATGCGATTAAACGATTGTTAAACTCTCGGCAATTTTGCTTGGAGTAACTTTTTATACTTCTATGTTGTACGAAATAATTCGAGCGAGGTGTTATTGAATATTGTCTATTGATTTCATTTTATAATTTCTTTCAACGCAACTATTTACAAAGAAATTTTATATAAAATATAAATGGTCCGAATTTTTTCTTTAATTTGAAACTAAATTTCGTACAACAGATTTTATTGAAAGAGATGACGGTTTTCAAAACAAAAAAAAACAAAAACAGAAAAAAAAAACCCTGGAAAAAAAATTTTTTAAGAAGTATAGAAATATTCTTCAAAAAAATTTTTCCTCGGTTGAAGTTAAATTAAACATTCATATTTTAGTTCAAAATTTTATAAAACTTAAATTACTTATATAGTAGGTGTATAGTATGACAATCTATATTTTAATTGTTCGCTTAAAGTCAACTTAAAGTTACACAAGCCATCAAAATATTATAATTACATAATTTTAAGTATAAAACATTGACGGCATAAATTATATATCTTCAGAACGGACTTACGCATTCTTAAGTGTAAAATAAATTTTAAGAATTGCCGAAGTACATTCAATATGACCGAGCTTCGATTTAGTCTAAAATAATATATAATTCATACAGTCAATTTAATAATTAATTACAATGGTTGAATGTGACAACGTACGAAATTATGTTGGTGCTGTTTTTAATATAGAAATATAAATTGTATTTATGCTTGGAACAAGAACAATTAGTTCACGTTTATTAATCAAATTCGATAACGATCGAACGATCGAGCGCGAAAACAAAGTCATTTAAAATAATTTTAGTCGTGGAATATTGACGTTGGCATTGAGAAAAATACGTTTTTTCATGGAAACTTTTAGCTTTATTAGTTCCAAACTTATGGCCCACATTCTATTTATTTATTTATTTATTTATTTATATATTTTTACCTACATATAGATAGAAAGAAATATATATAGTTTTTTTTTTGTTTCATTTGCGAATGATATTCACGTTAGTTTGAAACATTTCCCGAAGAAAGTATGGCTTTTAAGCGCTACAAGTATACAATAATACACTTGTATATATAATCTTTCAAGGCGTTTTTCCAATTTTCATAATACTTGTATTGCATGCTTTATGTTATAAAAATTAGATAAAGTAAACTCAACTACTTCTACGGAGACATTCACGTCATTCGTCATGCCATTATTATTAGTTAATTTCTTTCGAGAGTCAACTTGTATGTTCAGTTATTATATTTAAATAATACGTAACTTTTTCCTTTTTTTTTGTAACTTGAACCTCAGTTTCTGTGTAACAGTTTAGTATTGTTAGTGAAATTTTGGAGAAAATTGGATAATAATAGTAGCTATTGCATAGTTAGAATATTAAATAATACATTTTTAATAGTGAAAGAAGGGAAGAAAATGAAGAAAAAAAAAAGAAAGAAAAAAAAAATTAATTCACAAACAGAATAAAACAAAAAATATGTTTTTAAAATCTTTTTCTGTCTATCGATAATTTATAAAATTAAAGCAAACATAGGAGAAATAAGATTATGACGTTCTAATGCACAATGCTCTATACCATTGAATTATACTCTTAAATATTATATATTTTTCTTTGCATAATTCAGCAATGGCTTTCGAGCAAAGTTACTTTTAACAATAATCAGCTATAAAATAAAAAGCTAAAAATCTTATCTACGAAAATTCTATGACACATATTAAAATACTTATAGCATAGTATTTTAAATAAATCTATAGTTTAAAGTAATTATCTCAATACATATATTAAGCACTAACTGTACTATTGAAATTAATCTATCTTTCAATCGAATATCATACACTTATCTATACATAAAACGTCAAGTATTTTAATTACAATTTTAGTAATACTACGCAACAATGAAATTAAGTCATTAATAACTAGTAACTACGAAGATCTCATTATATGTATATGACTATGTTGAACGATCAAGTACTTAATTTTCGGAATCGTCAGTACAGTTTGTTACAATTTTAATGCAATAATACGATTATCCTATGTCACATTTGAACTAATGAGTTATATAGTTTTGATTTCTAAATATTCTGAATAATAAAGAATTTTGAAAGTATAGCTGAAATATGCTTTTGTTCGTAAGTCTTTGAGGAATGTATTAAACGACGTAAAAATTTCATAATGTCATTCTAAATAAATGATTAATAAAATTAATTGCTTCAAGTGTTATTAGAATATTATATAAAAGTTATTAATTAATTAATTAATTTATTTATTTATTTATTTATTTAAATCGTCGGAATAGTTATACTCATAGGCTTAAAATAATTTTTCTTATTGTTGCTAAATACTGGAATTATAAATCAGATATTAAGCAGATACACAAGATCTAAGGTCGCAGGTGAATTGCAATGTAAAAATAACGATGTCTCGGATGCAGTGAAAATTTCGGAAACAATAAAATATCTAATAATTATTACAATTATAAATTATTAGTTTTGGAAATTGTGAAAATTATCTTTTCCGTTACTGAACAAAAAGTTTTCATCATTACCTACATTATATAAACGTGAATAAATAAAGCAGATTTTTTTTTTTTATGACTATATTTTAAAAATATACCGTACAATGAAATGTGCAATTATAGAAAAGCAAATTTATTGTATAATTACGTTGTTCTGAATTAAACATTCGATATGTGATTAAATTATAATCAGTGATCAAATATTAAGAAAAGCATAATTAGAAAATCTTAAGTTTAAAATTTTTGAAATTTAGTAAATAATTGAGAAGGAAAGAGATATTTCTACATACAATTATTTTTAATATCTGTGTAATCTAGAATATCGATTTCCATTCATTTTTTACAATATGCTTACTAATAATTAATTAATTAATAAATATTGTTTATAACCAAATTATTATTGATTTAACGATGGAAGAAAATACTTATACTTATAATAACAAAAAACAATATATATAACTAAGCTGTAATACTTTGAAAAATTATTTATTATTCAAAATAGAGGCATAATTTCGTTAAAAGTTTTTAACAAAACTTTTCGGAATAATATTTAAAAGTACGGAAAATCAATAAGTATAGAAAGCAACCATTTTAAAATAACAACTTCAATTTATCTAATATTATGTCAGTTAAGAAAAACTTTTTAAGCCACAAACAAAGCATCTTTTACGTGAGATAATCAAAGGAAATAATATAAATTAGAACTATTAGAAAAGAATAAATTAAATTAGAAAAAAAAAGAACATGTTTAATTGTGAGAATACAGCTGTGAAAATTATAATGTTTAACGAACTTTATTTATTTATATTTTATTCTATATTTTCTAAACTGATGATAAATACAAATTAATAAAATTTCTATCATTTAATAATTGTTAAATATCTTCCCATTTATGAATTAACTTATTAAATAATTTTTTAAATATTGAGATACTATCAGTAAAAATAATAAGCTCATGCATGTCATATGTCATATATATCTTTAATTGCTATATAACAAATATTATCAACATATAGTCATTAACTTACAAAGTCATTTGGAACTAAGCTCTTTAATCTAAACTCTTAAAGAAAAACAAAATATTTAAAATCTTTAGCGTACTTAATGAAAATCTAGAATTACGAATTAAAAAATTTCCGTCTTCAGCGTACCTATTATATAACTATGTCTAAATAAATATATTAGACAATGCAAAAATAATATACATACGTATTGTAAAATCTCCGCGGTTATTGTTTTACGAACTTTCTGTGATAATTATTAACAATCAATAAATAATCGCGAGCTGTTTAGTAATCGGAAGAGTATGTAATTGAAATAATAAAGTTTCTGCATGAATATTAATAAGATGTTAATGAATTACTGTGGAAATTTAAATTCTTAGAATTTGAGAAGAATGACATTTAATCTAAACGTAAATTTAAATTCTTCTCTATCTTATTGATCTCAATAATTTGGCATATTTTTATCTTCTTAAAGATTAAAATTTATTGTGGGTCTTTTATACGCACGCATCTGCGAGAATGCTATATTGACATTATCTTGGAAATATTCAGGATTTTTTTTTTTTTTTTTTTTTTTTTTTTTTTTGGGGGGCATTTTTTTTTTTTTTTTTTTTTTTTTTTTTTTTTTTTTTTTTTT
>NW_011948423.1:7799557-7828300 GCF_000503995.2 Ceratosolen solmsi marchali
TTATTTTATTTTATTTTTTTTTATTTATTTATTTATTTATTTATTTATTTTTTTTTTTTTGGTTTGTTTTGAAGCGTTCTGTAAAACCTTATGACAGTACAACAGATGAAGAAATAAAAATAATACGAAGAAAAGCGATGAACTCTCGTGAAAAAAGCCGTGTCTTGCTAGGAAATAATTGTTATAGTTTGTTACGCTGATCTGTTACGTGTTGCGCCTTGTACAATTGTCAGTAACGGCGATGGACAAAAAAAGATAAATATTATACCTTTGAACGTTACTCGTTTTCACAAAATTATTAAGCGCATTGTTATTTTGTATGGTCCCATACATTTTTTCTATGCGATATCGTAATATGGTATGGAGACATTAATAAAAATCATTTAAAGCTAATTAAACATTGTGTCTGTCATTATTCCCTCCTTTATCGGACTCCTTTACTCCAAAAATTCAGCCCAATATAAAGTATTACTATAATCTACTTACTATATTCTATACTACTATATTACTATATAATACTATATTACTATATAATATATTACTATACTTACTATATTGCTATATTCTATACTATATTACTATAAAGTATTTTTGTGTGTCTGTGTGTGTGTGTGTGTGTGTGTGTGTGTTGTGTGTGTGTGTGTGTGTGAACACGAACAAATACATTTTCAAGTAATATTTTTTCTTTCGAGCAAATAGATTTATTCTTCAATTATTAAATGCACATTATTAAAAACTAATTTGCAATTTATGCGTTCAACATTCAAAATTCTACATTGATTAGAAAATGTTCTTTATATTAAAAAATTAAATAAAATTTTATCTTTAAATATTGTCATGATACGAACAAGCTATATTGTTGTGACTATGCATTAATTCAAAGATAGTATTTTTATAAATTATTAATATGGTTAGATTAGCATATAAGCTATCTATCTGTGTAGAATATTCAGATAATAAATAAAAGTAATATATAAAATTGAAAAATATCAAAACAAAACTGAAAAGATCGATTAAATCAAATTAAAATTGTATGTTATGAATTTTAACATCACAAAGCATATAATTGATTCAATAAATTCAATAATAAATATCACGTTCGAGTGTTTTAGCGGTATTCCTGTTACTTCACATCATCTTATTAATTTTCAATTTGGGCTATAAAGAAATATAAAATAAAAAAAAGTTTATTTTTGACATTCGAGAAAATTAAAAAGGATATTATTTCTCTCCTATTTAATCTAGACATTAATGTAAAAGAGAATATTTAGCAAACTTAGCCGAATGAAATCATAGCTGTGCTTAAAAGTTGAAAAATATTTCAGCTTTGTATTTATAAGTAAATTACAAATTTAACGTAAATATACAAATTTTTGTTTCCGTTTCCCTTTAAAACCTTTAATTTTTTACATTCTCCGATTCTTATATATTCACTACATGGAATAATTATGTTATAAAGTTAACATAAAATTAGTTGGTTAGTAGCTAACAATATTTAATAGAATTTATGAAGACTCGGACACTTATATAACAATGACGCAGAGTAAAGTATTTTTATAAAATATCTTTATAAAAACTAAATTATAAACAATATATATATATATATATATATATATATATATAATTAAATTAGCTCAATCATCATTTACTGAAAAAGATCGTGTCATAATTTTTTAATCGTAATCGCATTTGTTAAATGTATATTACTTTCAAATCGTATTAGGAAAGTCAACAATCCATTTCTATCTACTAAATAAACATTATTTAAAGTTTTCACATTTTAAATATCATTTATAATTTCCTCGTATTTCGTATGCAAATAATAGTGAAATAATTTATTGCATATATTATGATTTTTCAAAATTAAATTGATATGATCTATGATATTTTATTTTTCTGCAGATTCTTGTTGCGAACATCGGAACATATAATTTGAAAACATTATCTGCTAATTATTTTAAAACTAATTTAACAAATATTACATTGTTATTTAAAATAGACAAAATTTGTAGAAAAAAAAACGGTATATCAATGATATATTCTATTGAAATAAAATTATTCTCAAATAATTGTAGAATATTCCTCAATTTAATTATGTAATTAAAATAAAATGTCCATAATTTCATTGGTATTGAAAAAAATTCACGTAACAAGTGAATTAGTCGTGAAAGTTTTGAATAAAATACAAATACTGTATTGCGTAATATGTTGTTCGATGGACATGCACTATGTACTATTATTTTTAATACACGTGTGTCACAGCTCACGTCATGCTTACGCGAATGTTAGTAAGCGCGTAAATACCTCATAATTAGATCAATGAAATACCAGGAAATTCGTATACCTTGTGTGCGCTTGTGTCTGTGTATCCGTACGTGTTTGTTTGAATGTAGAGAATACTAATAATACTTGTTGGACAAACCAGTTTTTATACTTAGGCAAAGCACTTATTTATATATGAAAATTAATTTATCAGTCAATTATTAGCTCTAAGTGAATAATACATTACTATATTATTTTATATTTTTAAAATATTTAATCATCCAATAATGTGTCGTAATAATATAAAGAGGGGTTCAATAATAGTCATAATCTTATCTTGTCATGCAAGAAGTATACATCAGACGTAGTCTCACCGCTTTTAGTCAACGAATCAGAAAAGTGTTGTATGAAAAGGATAGGAGATACACACTCGTGCAACAGAATAAATTTCTTGCTATAGCATAGGAGTAATTACATACATGAGTTTCTTGCTCAATAGTGTACATTTTGTATTTCTAATGTAAGTTACTACTTACGTTCAAGTAGTAGCTTCGGTCCGTTCAATGCAAAGTGTTTGTCGATCAATTGCACGAGAAGGATGTGGAATTTATATTCTTATGAAAATGTAAGAAGATTAATTATTATTATTGTTGCTTAATTGCATTGTCTCTATTTTAACAATATGTATATTTATTATTATGATAAATTATTTTGTGCAGTTATATAAAAATTTCACCATCGAAAATAATATAATCAAGGGTGTTGAGAAGATTTATAATATAAAGGAAAAATCTGTTGGGAAAATCATTTTAAATTCATTTAATAGTAATCTAAATCATGTTTCACAGGTAAATCGTAATTTTATATTAATCTAGCGAATGAAATGACTGTTTTGTTTAATTTCTTTTTTTTTTGTTTTTAACCTCATAAGTGAAGATTTTTAAGTACAACTCTTCTTCAATGTAGAAATAGAATTAGACAAAATGTTATTAAAATTTTATCGAATAAGCAATTTTAATAAAATTTTAAATCTTCAATTCAATGAATAAAATGAGATTTTGAAAGATAATTTAAAAAATCTACGCTTAACTATCAAAATTGCAACTAAAGTCATATTAATATAAATCAATAAGTGTGAACATTTTCTTTAGTAACAAACTAATAAATTAGTGATATATTAGATCGGATTTATCTGCAATTGTTCATTTTATTATTTTTTTTTTTTTTTTTTTTTTTTTTTTTTTTTTTTTCATTTCAATGGATTTGAATGTATTTCAATTGTAAATTTAACGATCTGCATTCATTGTGAAATAAAATTAAATTGGATATTTAAATGTACTTATCATTTTGAAATAAAGAAAATTGTTTCGTCTTTAAATGATTTATTGTTAGAAAATCCAAATGCTTTAAAGTAAGAATAATTGATTGAGTATACGCATGCCATAATTCGTAATATCTTATTTTTGAACTTTAGTTTTGAAAAATATGATATTAAAATTCATTTCGTAACATCATATTCATTCAATGATTTACAAATTTTACTTTATCATTATACGATACATTCAAATTTATCATTAAAGATTAGCAATAATACGTAATGATGATTATCAAGAACATCTGACAATAGGTATAAATTGATAAATCAAGCTTTGCCGTAATTATCGTACCAACAATGAATAAATCAAATCTCGTATCTAAGCGCATTGTGTGTCAATCACGATGCTCCCCTGTAAGTCGGGTTGCAGTGTTCGGGCGTGTCCGATTTTCCAACGTAAAATTAAAACGTTGAAGTATTTTATGAAATTTCTTTACATAATCAGTTTTGAGAGTGACATTTGAAATATTCAGGCATGCATTATCTTGACTATTAATATGAAATTAGTGAGTTCCTCATTGCCCACTATGAAAGTTTTTACGGCGATGTCGAGTAAGCTAAACCGTAAATGCTATTCCAAAACTTAAGTAAAATTTTAAAAAGATGTTGCTTGTGTAAAATTGATTATGTGACAAATTCATTTAATATGGTTCGTAAGAAAGATAGTTTTATATTTCTTAAAGTAATTATTATTATATCTATGCCATGTGAAATATGCTAAATTGCAATGAATAATTTTATATTCTTAAATATTGCGTAAAATCGCGTAAAAATTTTATATTCTTGTACATTACAAAAGTTAAAAAAAAAAAAATAAAAAAGAAAAGAAAAGAATTTAGAAAATTTGGATTTTTAATATTATTGTTTAAAAAATGAATATATTTAATTTATAATTCGTAGATTAATTTGAAAATACATATATATACTTTTTAATGATCACAAAGTGAGAAAAACAAAAAAATTAGTCCATATTAATAAATTCGTAAAAATTCATATATTTCATATTTTCACTTAACAATCATAATCTTACAATTAAAAATTTTCTAATTTTTTTTTTTTTTTTTTTTTTTTTTTTTTTTAATTTTTTTTTTTTTTTTTTTTTTTTTTTGTTTGCAATACTTTGTCAAGAATATAAAGAGATAATATATTGAAGAAAATAAAAATATTTGACGCATTAATAAAGATTTGAAATTATTTTTCATCTTTCTTCAGAATTATTTAAAATTAATTAATCTTTAGAAATTAGTAATTTTCTTATTACCACGAGCTCCGCTTAATATGAAAAGAAAATTATGATTCGTTATTCAGTGGGAAAAATTTCATTATATTAATATCACAACATTTAGTAATAAAAATTTTCAATGCTTATACTTCAGTGCCAAAAACTAATTAAATATAATTTCTGCGTTATGATTCTTAAAATTGGCAGAATAAAATGTATTAAAATGTTATAGTGCTATTGCAAATTTAGTATGAAAAAATAATAATTAAACATAATTGAATTTTCTCGTGACAGATCGAGGCTGAAACAGGTAAGCATACTACATATGCAGAAATGAAAGAAAATTCTATTCGTTGTGCATTGTGGCTGCAAAAACAGGGTATTAAAAGTGGTGATATAATTGTACTTTGTACGAATAATCACTTGAACAGTTACATTCCGTTTGTCGCAACTTATTTTGTTGGCGCAGTTCTGAATCCTTGGTATCACGAGCAAACAATACGTAATTATTTGAACAATTAAATTATATTTTAGCGTAACAGATTTTCGCAGCTATTCATCAATTTCACAAGGATACAACGTTTTTACATTATAGAGAGCGCCCGACATTTTATGAAATTAACTAAACCGAAAGTTATATTTACTATTAACGCCATTGTCGATGTCCTTAAAGAAGCTGCAAAATTAGAAAATGTTAGCGTTACATTTATTATATTTGATAATAATTCGGGATATGAATCTTTAAAGAATATAATGGCAATGCAGAGGGACGATGAAGTTAACAATTTTCAGATAAAAGAAGTAGATAATCCAAAGGACTTTGCCCTAATAATGTTCTCATCCGGGACGACTGGACTACCTAAGGCCGTTGTGCATTCGTATAGATCCCTTTTAAATAATTTATCTAAATATTTAGGTTCTACAGAATCCAATATAATATTTTTATGCTACGCGTCAATTTATTGGGTTAGTGGTACATTAGCCACATTTCAAATACTAACGACACGTGCAACTAGAATTTTCCATAATAAATTTGATCCGGACGAAACGTGCAAGTGCATACAAAAATTCAAGGTTAATTTGTTTACATAATGAGATTGGGTAAAAATATTATTATTTTACATAATATAAGCCTCTTTGTTTCATTAGGTTAGTGCTATGTTATTAAATACCGGAGTAATAAGTTATCTCTGTAAATCAAATGTTCTCACGAAATATGACCTGAGCTCGATCGAATCGATTATCATTGGAGGTTCAAAATTAAGTTTAGAAATTGGTGAAGAATTTAATAAAAACTTCCACATACCTTTAACTCAAGTATATGGTACATTTATTACATTAAATTACTTATAAACGTTCGCTCCTACTAATTATTATCTGTGAATATAAGAGAAGATGATGTAATTAAAATAATTCTTTAATATTCTCTCATAGAAAAAGCTAGGCACATAATAATATTTGAAAGTCTAAAAAGTATTGAAAATTTATATATCAATATATCTCATAGATATATATCAAAGTGCTGTCTTTATATGTCAATCGTTTGTTTAATATGAATTCTTTTCACTTTAACCAATCATCTTTTATATTATTCATGATATAATTAAAGCATTACATATTTTAAATAAAAATTTGTTTTCAAAATTAAAGCCCAATCAATTACAAGTAAAAGTCTTAATAATTAAACTTTGTTCTCCTAACGAAGAATTTTAAATCGATTTTGAACAATCGATTGTTTATAATCGGACAGAATATTTAAAAACAATTAATGAAAATAATTGATTTAAAAAATTTTTTGTAATCCAATTTTGAGTGTACAGTTATATAGTATACATTAATATGTTAAAAACACAATAATATATTGTAAATACTTAAATAATAACGTATTAATAATTGAAATTTTTGCAAATTCTATACATACTTGCTTAAATTAGTAATAGATAACAATCATTTGAAGAATATTTGATTTTTTCCATTAAGGTATGACTGAAATAGGATCGGCTGCCTTAATACAAACACGCGAGGGAAAACACGTCGACTCGGTTGGTTTTGTTGTACCGAATGTGCAGTTGAAAATTATTGATTTGATAAGTAAGGAGCCACTCGGACCCAATAAACATGGCGAACTTTATATTAAAACATCTGCAACAATGATGGATGGTTATTATAATAATGAGAAGGAAACCAAAGAAACTCTTGACGATGAAGGTAAATAAAATCTATAAGAGAAAATAACATTAATTTTAATTATATTATATTCGTAACTAATTCAAGGAAATCTTGTGAAATCACGACGTGTGTTATATATTTTTTACTCTACTATTCATACTTACATAACTATACATTACAAAAATTGTAATATCTTATCTTTTTAATTTACATGAATTTATATTAGCTTTTAATAATGAAGGCCATAACTTTTTTAATGGTGCATAAAGAAAAATTACGTTTACTCGATCTTTTTAATTATTATATTTTCGATTTAATTTACAATAACATACTAACCGACTAGTTTTATGTATTTTAAAGTAATTTTATATAATGATATAATAATTTTAAAAAATTTAGGATGGTTACGTACAGGAGACATAGCTTATTATTCCGAAATTGGTGAATTTTTTATTGTCGATAGAATCAAGGAAATAATAAAAATACATGGACACCATGTTTCGCCCATTGAAATAGAAAGTTTGCTTCTTAGTCATCCGGCTGTGCTGGAAGTTGCAGTTGTTCCTGTTCCCCATAAAATGGAGATAGAACGGGCAATGGCTTTTATTAAAAAAACACCTGGATTTGAGGTTTGATGCTAAAACGCTTGGTTAAATATAAATTGACGATATAATATTTACGATTAAATGGATTAATTAAAAGAAAGCACAGTTGATCGATCGCATTCAACAATTTTTCGAGAATCATAATTATCATAAGTATAATTATTTTAATTATTTTTTTCATAAAGAAAAAATAAAGGATGAATAACGTTATGACGTTGAAATCAAGATAAATTTATTATTAAGAATCTCATGGAAATTACATGCATTTAATGCGTAATACTTCGTTGATTTAAATCATGTTGTTTATTAATTTATTTTTAATTTATACTGGCACAATATATTTCTTATTATTTGATTAAATTATACAAAATATTATAAGCAATTATAAGAATTTTGTAGATTAAAATCTGTAGTTATTATTAAAACTACGACTAAGTATTTGTACGAAATATCAAGGTAAACTGTATTATAATTTATTATATTCGTAAATTTGCTGCTGCAAATTGCCTTTTTTTTATTTTTTTTTTAATTTCATATAAAAAAGCAAAATATAACATTCTAATTAATATATATAAAGTTTTTGAAATTTTTTGAAATGCAGAGTAATCGTTACGAGAACATAGTAATTAATTTGACAATCAAAAGCTAATAATAAATTTCAATTTCTCTACTCAGTTATTATTCGGCAATAACAAAGATTATTACATTCATTTACATATTTGATACAACAATTCTTAATTATGTTATACAAATTATATATTTAAAGGAGAAAATGTGCATTTTATGCCTTCACGTTTCAAAGAAAGTAAAACTTTTATAATTATATTGCATGACTCTCAACGTATTGATTATTTAATATTTTGTACAATATAATTCTTTTTACAATTATTTAATAATATTATAACGTAAATTTGGAGTTAAGATACAAGCGTAACATTCATATTGGAAATTTAATATTTTATTATGTTAATTGAGGGTAAGTGTACAAGATTTAAGAATTCAAAAAAAAAAAAAAAAATAATTATAATTAATGTAATAAATGTAAAATAGAACCATTAATTAAAAATATTTATATTGTAACTTATAGGGCTTACATTATCAATTTAGGATATGGCAAATTATATATGCATGTTTATGCGTGCGTATGTGCATGTCAAAAATTAATTATTGATACAAATATATTATAGGGATTATTAAGAAATTATTTCAATATTAATTGTATTAAGTAAGAACAATCGTTTAACAATAAGCACTCATGTTTTGCAAACTAATTTTTTGCGCTTTAGTATAGAGTAACTGAATTGATTGCTATACTTCTGACTTCGCTGTGATTTAATCAGAAGAAGCAAGATGCTGCGTATAGACAAAAACTTTCACTTAAGCTTACTTTAGTTCGTTTTAGTTCATTTCACTCTTACAGCCGATGCTTCACTGATCCCGACTCAGTCGTACGATTCAATTTACGGCCAAGTGTCGGTGTGACGTCATTTGACACGTTTTTCGTATGTAAAAGCATTTTGCTCGAGCCTCCTCCTTACGTTTTCGTTTAGTGAGCGGCTCGGTTAATTGAATCGAGTTAAAATTCATGATAAAAAGGCACGCAATTCTACGCGACTTCTCAACCGGAAATATAATAACGTCATATGCTCACCTTGCAACGAAGCTGTCGATATCCCTTTGCACTTTTTAATTTGAATCGGCCTCGTATTTCGGCTATAGCGTGAAATCAGATATCCAATCACATTTATCGAGTAGCTTATAATTCGTACTAAGACGAACTTAGTAATTTTTCAAAATCACATGGAAATTTTATAACTAGATAGAATTGTAATAATTTTTACTATTATAAGAACGGGAAAAAAAAATTTAAGTATTTAAGTATTTTCCACGTAATTTACATATTTATATTAAAATTGAATAGAAATGTTGTTAACTGTTATTCAGATATTTAAATATCTCAAGTATATAATACTATCATCAACATAACCATACGCTGTGATCAATTTAATAAAATTATTTTACCATATAATTTAAATTAGGAACATATGTGTTTATGTGTGTAGAAGAGTGTCGTTTACATTTTCTTTTAGTTATTTGATTAGTCAAGCCTGTGAAATCTTATACTTATCGCGACTACGTGTTATAGCGACAAATTCTTATATATATGTATATATATATATATATATATATTTATATCTTTTTAGTCTTATTGTGCATTATAATGACAAATATATGTATTACTGAAATAATTGATCAAATATCTTATTAAAATAGATAGTAATAGTAATGGCCAATTTTTGTTTATTCAATTACAGGTAACGGAAGAGGAACTCGTGAAAATGACGTCTCAATTAGGCGATTTTAAAACAATTAAAGGAGGTATAAAATTCTTAGATGACATGCCATACACTTCGTCGGGAAAAATTGATAGAAAAAAGATCAAAGAAATGGCAAAAGCTTATGCATTATGACGTTGATGTTATTATAATTGTCTGCGAAAATTCAATTTGTTCTATTAATATTAACGAAAATCTTTTAGATATAGTTAAGTAGAAAGTTAATACATTGCATTAATTAATGTGGAATATTATTATATTTATCGTTTTAATATATTTAAATAATTAGTTTGTTATAGAAAATAATAATTATTATATGTATTTAAAGAATTAATTGTGTTCTTAATTTATTAATGTAACCAGAGAAGTACTGAATTTTTATCTCGCGTTAATTGTATGTACAAAAGTGAAATAATTAATGTAAATGTGTATATATGCGCACGCATATATTACGTGATACGTATATTAATTGAAATATTATTAGTATTATCAAAGCTATTAATATATAATGCTTGTTAAAGACTACGAACATAATAAATAATAAAAGGGGTTATTTGAAAAAATTAATGAGAGTATGTTTTTTTTTCTTTTCTTTTCTATTTCTTTTTTTTTTTTAATAAATAAATAAATGAATTTATTCGATGTCTTTCGGATAACCGAATTTCTTAGCCTCTGTAAACATAACTACGAGCGAGTCGAGAATCTCTTGGCCATTCGGTATAATCTGCTCAGCTGGTAGAATGAAACCGTATTTTCCAGTATCTCGTAATTCATAAGTGAAGGAAACTGGTAGTCTTAAAGTGGCTTTCACCCAATCCATTGAGCTTCCACTAGCAGGGTCTAAAAATAATATTAAAGTGCTGGATCACGTTATATTGATAAGGTATTTAGATTTTGGGGTTCGGCTTTTGGCTTTCATCGGATTAAACAATAAAAATTCGGACTTACAAATAGTCTCGGCAATGTTTCCGGTTACGTATTTGGTGCCGTATCTCTTAGCAAGAGCATTGATGGTCGCAACACCAATAGCATGCTATTAATAAAATAAAATAAAAAAAAAATAAATAAATAAAAAAAAAAATGAAAAGAAAAGAAAAAGAAATTAAAAAATAAAATTTCAAATGATTATTGTTGTATGAGAAAATAGACGAAAAAAATGTGTAAATAAAATGCCGGCCGAAGAAAGAGAGACTTACAGCTTCCTTATAGTTGTCGAGGTGCTCCGAGGTATGACCGTACGGGAAAAGAAGAAGTTGCGAATAACTATGGAAGGAAATGTAGGCAAACAGGTGGTCCTTGATAGATTGTAGATAAGCAGAGAGGGACTTCGTCTCAACCTCGGAGAAGGCACTCCTTCCAGCATAAGTTTCGGCGCAGGGATTTTTACTGGCACCCGCACCTACATTACAACGAGCGAAATAGGCGAGAGTACGTTAAATTTGGCTAAGTACTGTAAAGGAGTGACATTAATGCACGTACTCATCCATTTGAAGTCCCAGTTACGATTGGCGTCGGTACCACTGCAGAATAAACTGTTCCTAGATAAAGTCTTGCGCCACAGACGATTCTGCGGGAGACGAAGACGGGAGGAGATGTGTTGTTATTAAGGAGCTAATCGAGGTGTTGAGATAGCAAGCGCTTGTTAATATCGTTGAAGACTTACGGTTGTGTGTGTGTACACGTAGCCATCGGGATTGAAGGAAGGGAATAAGTACCAGTCGTAGGACTCGGCGAGGTTACGAATTTCGGGTTCGGAGCTGTGGAGCAGCTGGTCGAGGATGTAGGTGACCGTTGCCGGTGAGATCCACTCGCGAGCGTGAATGCCGCCCTCGATGAAGATGCCCGATTTATTGGGTCCAAAGCTCAGCTTCACCCCCTTGATCAGGCGATTTTGATAGGTACGACCAGCAACGACGACAGTAACATTGTTCGGGTACTTGACAGACAAGGAGTCGAGCCAGCTGTAGATCTCCTCGAGCGTGTGGTAACTCGTCCAGTCGAAACTTTCCGAGCGTGTCGTCTGCATCTCCCCGTCGATGAGTCTCTGAACATTGTCAATGAACATTTCGTACTTGGTATTCGTCAAGTTCATCAGCTCGGTGAACGCGGCCAATTGTCCTGGTGCGACCATGAGATCGACCGGTCGGTACACGAAGCTCGGATTAGTCCAATACGAATACTATGGAAAGATTTGTTTATTAATCTTGAGGCTCTCATATTCCACACACACTCACTCGCGAAAGCTCATGCATTGCTTTTACATATCGTCCACTTTCGTTAAAACAACAGGACGATCAGTTTTTTTCCTCATTTTGTTCTTTTTAGACGAATCAATGACAGGATATTTCAAAACTAAGTATTAACAAAGTTGTGCATTTAAAAGTGTTCTATTTACTTGAAAAAAAACAAAAAAAAACAAACAAAAAAAACAAACAAAAAAAAACAAACAAAAAAAACAAACAAAAAAAAACAAAAAAAAAAGCAAAAAAAAAAGTAACATCTCAATATCATTTTATTCAGGCTTGCTAATCGATTTCTTTCAAAGTATTATAAATAAACTATAATTAAGTTACCATTATTATTGCAAACACCTATCCTATCCACCCATCCACACATACTATATCAAGCTAGTGTATTTTATCAAGTATTACAATTGTATTTTATCTAATCAATCTATCGTGTAAAACATAAATAATGAAATATCTTATCGGGTAATGTATTATTTCGCCCGTAATGGAACATTAAAAACTTAAAAGTATTTAAAGTTTAAATAATTAAATAAAATATTGACAATTTATTAATCTATCAGTGACATAGAGGACATTTTTCTTTGCATTTTAACTTTCTATTACAATTAGGTATTAGATAGAGGAATTTACGGTTACTTTTTATCTAGCGCATAATTTCCTGACTTCCGGTAATTAAACCAAGTAGACACAAAGAGAAAGGAAATAAAAACCTTGTAAATCAAAATAATCTAAAGGACGTTTGCTTGTTTTCGTTTTTTCTTTCTTTTTTTTTCTTTTTTTTGAACTTTGTTAAAAGTATTTTTTTTTTTTAAAAAAAATTATATTATTGAAAATATTTACTTACACCTTTGTAAACATCTTCTATATGCTTAAGAACTTCTAATTGCTTGATAGTCGAAGGCACAATTCTAAAAACTTTGTAGTTTTCAAAAGTGACTTTCTCCGAAGTAGCTAGGGCTACGAGAGCAAGGATATAAACGGCAAATAGCATCTTTTCTCTAAAAAAAAATAATACTTAGTTATAAGGATAATTGAATTTTAAGCCATTAATTATTTAAAAAATTGAATAAAATATTATATCGTTTGAAATTAATCCTGATAGTTTACTCTTTTTATAAATGAAATTATCTTATACACTATATTAAATTTAGAAACTGTAGAAAAGATATATAAATATTTACTATTATTTATTTATTAGTATAAATTCATAAATAAATAGTTTTACATTGTATCTTTATAAAACTATTTTCTTGTATTCAATATATTCAATTTAATACATCTATCTTACTTTAATGCATATTTTTCATATTATTTTATTACTACTAAATCAATAAATTAAAAAAAAAAAGAGAAAAAATTCCCAATATCTTTAATGCTATAATTTGTAAAAATATACTTTTATTTTGAATGGAGCTTTAATTGTCATTTATCACTAATAACTTATTACTTATCTATTCAATGGAGTTTACAACAGAAGTATTATTGAGTTATATATTATATAATAATTATTCACAAAGATATGAACTAAAAATAAAATTTACAAAAGTATTTCATAAATTAAATTGATGAAAAATTTAAAACAATAAAATTATATGTTATAAAATACTAAGTAAAAAGGAAAATAAATACCCTTTGTTAAATGCAGGAGATCAATTTGTGAGAAATATTATCATGTGTGGCTTGTATTTATTGAACTGTCCCTCCCCACCCACCAGCACGTACTCGCAACGACCTACTACATCACTTATACCGTAGTCTATTTGTATGCCTCTATGCCTGTATGTATATATATATACATATATATATATATATATATATATATATATATATATATATATATATGATCAAGAATTTTATATATGCGTTATATAGGAAATTCATTTATTCTTTCAAAAAATTAATTCTTTATTATGATTTTCAATTATACAATAGTATTCATACTAATACAGATAAAAAACAAATATATATATATATATATATATATGTAATTGTAGAAACATAAATCATAAGTATATATTAGTACAAATTTAAAAATTACTTCTTAAGCTAATAAACATTTTTATAAATAAATCTAATTAGTTTGCAGATTTATTTAAAAAATATATTAATCAAATTTATAATTCTATGGTTTAGTTGTATTAAAAAATTTATTTAAATTACTTTAACAACAAAAAATAAAAAACTGTATATGTGTGAAATATGGCACAATATTTTTATTAATAATTCCGAATAAAATATTTTATAAATTTTATTTTGTAAATTTATAAATCTTTAAAGTTAATTTACTGATAAACTCTGAATCATGTAAAAGCAATTTAGAGACTTTATCAAATTGGTCGTCCCCTAACTATTCATTGGATTCTTCAAGAATTTTGGTATCGGAAAATGTATATTATTAATTGAACGAAAAATTAAATTTAAAATAAAATAATATTGATGCTTTTTATAAACGATAAATAGTTACTATATTTTTCGTTTAATTTAATCTTATTTTCATTTCGTTTGCTTAATGTCATAAATCAAAATTTATTTAATTTACAATTAAAAGTTTACATTTACAAAATTAATTTTTAAAAAATATCTTACTATCCTATCTACCAGCTGAAGAAATGAGAACGACATTACTACGATGCTGGTATGAATTAATTCTTCTTTTTTTTTTTTTGTTATTTTATTATTTTTTTTTTTTTATTATTATTATTATTATTTTTTTTTTTACTAAAATACGACAGAACAACACCAATCGTTGTATATCTATAAAATTATATAAATGAATGATTGAATAAAACAATTACGCATAGATTAAGATAAGACTTATTGATTAAGAATCGAGTGATACTGATGGCGGCATATAATTCTAAAATAGTACAGGTTTATCTATCTATTTACATAAGCTTTGTATAAAACTTATTATTTTCTTTATTATTTAGAGTTATTTATTATGCATACTCTAAATGAATTGTTTATTAATTTCTATTTCTGAGGTTTTTTTTTGTTTTTTTTTTATGATTGTATATTTATAAGATTGTAAATATTATAAAATATGTATCATGGAAGTGGAAGGTGGGTATTGATTTTTCTAATTATCAATGAAAAAAAAAAAATAAAAAATAAATTTGCTATTCTAATTAATTAAATAACCAAGATTTTTCTATTATTTGCAATTATTCAATTTTTTTATATTCGTGGTGTTCTTTCATTACATGCCGAATATATTTAGCTCGGTAAAGTAACTATGACTTTGCTTCAGGTTGATTACATATCAGGTACAAAGTTGTAAAACTAGCGGTAAAATATCAAATAGATAGTTAAAACCCCACAATGAAATTACATCAATGCCCGGTCAATTTATTAATCAAATCAAATAAATCCTAAATAATTATTGCTCATTGAATAATTCGTTCATTTGAATTTATTATGTTTATATAATTAAGCCTTAAAAAAAAAATTTTTTTTAAGAATATAATTTTATTTCTTATATATGGGCATTAATTTATAAGTGCAATGTACATGTTTTTTTCATTATACAGTAAATATAAACTCTCAACGAGTACAAATACTCTTTCTTTCTTTCTTATATTTTACAGCTACTGATAGTTTAATTTTTTCTATTTAGTAATGTCTGAATATAACATAAAAATATTATTAGTATTCAATTGCTTTTCAATAAATAAATAATTAAATAAATAAATAAATAAATTTTTGGAACTATTGGTTATATGTAAATTATATAAACTATTAATACAAAACTATCTGATAAAATATTGTATTAATACAATTATATGCTTTAAAAAAGCATAAAATCTTGCTGTGTTACGAAAACAAATATATTAATTAATTTAAATAAGTCTGTACACATAAATTGCAGCAAAATTATGTGTTATTTACGCGGGTTATTTATATCATTTATTAAAAATTAATTATTAATTTATAAGATAAAATGAACGCGTAGTTCACAATTATCCTATTTATTTTAATTTCAATATGCTATTTGGTTATAACATCGCTTTCCATTATTAAAGTATAAATCTTTTTTTATTAATTATATTGATACAAATTACATAAAACAATATGACATTTAATTATAAACCTGTTTATTAATGGTGATCTCATAGTAGAAAATGTAATCTCGATCCTCGATTGATTATAAGGACACAGAAGTCATTCAGAATATTATGAACTCAGAATAAATCTTACATTAATTTTCTTATATTAATAGTTTCGAAACTTTTATTGATACAATTTAGTATTCAAGATTGTTTAAATTATATATTGTATAAAATGTACATCTGCGCGTGCAGGGGTTTTTTTTTTTTTTTGCAAATTTTATAAAATACATGTGTGAAAATATGTAAATAAATCATAACGTAAGTGTTAATATAAATTTAATATTAAAGCGGGTAAAATGTATTGACTATAAAAAAAAAAAGAAAAGATTTGTCGCAAATCCAGTTTATGATTAAAACCGTTGTTTTCAATTTAGTAATTACTTTCAAGATATATAATTAACAATGCAATAAAAAAAAAAATACATTATATAAAAAAAAGTTCTTCGTCGTTGTTTATGGCTTAGCATACACACTGTCATCAATTTTTGTTATAATACTTTTATGCGAATGTATAAACAATATACTTGAATATGTACATTTATTTTATACAAATGGGCTATACGTTAAAAATTAAAAATCTGTTACAGTTTTTCATATTGGAAACCGTCGATTTCTTTATCTAGATGACATCATCAAGCAGAGACTGCATACCGCCCGCATTGTTTTTATTTAAATTATTTATTGTTTTGAAACTCTGACAACGTGCTATAGCCTAAATAAAAAATTTTGAGAATGTTATTCATTTAAATTATAAATATGTTTAATATCATTTATTAAAAAAATAATGGAATAATTAATTTTCATTTAAATATTACATACACAATAATGTAATAAATATAATATTATAATAATTATTCGATATAAAAATATGCTAAGAAATAGTTTATAGAAACGAATAGATATTTCTTGCTGGAATGGATATTACACAAAGATCAACTTTATTTATTTGAAACATTTATAAGCATTATTAAGTTTATATTCATATTTTACTCTCATTATTTAAGTTTTATGACTCATTTGACTGTAAAATCTCTTACAATTTATGTAGTTATTAATCTAAATATTTGGTAATTCTCCTAACAAAAATTTATATAATTTATATTTATATTTGCTGCTCAAATTCTGCGAGATAATTATGTTTTTATTTAAATATACATCTACGAATAGTAATAATTTATGAAAACTTTACCGGTAGCTTGTTCCATAACTTAATAAAGTATAATCCAAATTTTTTATTAACTATCGGCAATTTTAAATTTATTATATCATATAAAATATTCACAATTTTTTATTTATCATTAATTAGGAAAATAAAAAATAAATAATTAAATAAAATTATATATATATATATATAAATTTATTTATAATAATCATTTTATTTGAGTAATGTATATTAGTTAAAAAATTTGTTATTATTATATAATAACAATATGTAATGTATTAGTATTAATAAAAATATTGTTGAAACTTTAAACGTATTTTAATTTTATCAGTTAGTATTATTGTTATTTAATTAATTTTTAATTTAAATAAGAAATATAAATGCTATTCTCTAATTTGAATTAGCAATTTTTTTTTTATTTAAAATATCAAATGGTTACATCTATCACATCTATCGCCTCTGAATCAATAAGTGTCTAAATGAATTCTAATTTTATATTAACCAAAATGTTGTATATTAAGTGAAGTTTTCTTTCTTATTTACGATTTATTTATTCCTAATGCATGGGAATAATTGACGACTTTTAAATAATTAATTTTAATTTACATATAAAATATGTGCTTTTTATGTTCAATAGTATTTACTCATTTGTATATTTAATTATACAATACTTATAATAGAATTGTAATTCGAAAATCAATAGTGTAAGGATCGAAATGTTTATAATACAACTATATAAAGTTAAATCTTCAATTCTATCATATATTTAATATATGTTATAAACGAAGAATAAAGATTTTCTTATTATACTGGTGTAACAACGTTTTTCAGCTATCGCAAAAAAAATTATTTTATCATAACAACAATTTTAGCTTGTAAACGTTAATGTAAATGACCGAATGTATACATTAATAATGTAAAGTAGTCCAATACTCATAAAATATTTATATAAGATGTTTAAACTATACACATTCTATAACAATTTGTTTCACTATAATTAAATTATTTCATTATCATTATTCATTATTCCATTATCTTTATCCAGCTTTTAAACTTTAAAATGATATTTATTAATAATTACTTTAGCAGTATGTAGAGTGTTATATTATGATTATGGAAGGAAATTTTTTTTTTCTTATACGTTAAAGGTGAATGGAAATATTGTTTAAATGTCACTTTATGAAAGAATTTGAAGGATACAGAAAAGAAAAAAGAGAAAAAAAAACCTTACCAAAAAAGTTTATTAATTATACGAAACTATCAAAAATTATACAATATATTTTTAGTGAAAAAAGTTGGAAGACTTAATATGGCACAATTATTCAGTATTAATGGGCTTAAAAATTTTATTTCACAAATATATCACAATTGTTTTTTGTTAAAGCTCCATGAAAATTCAAAACTTAAGTAGTCTTAAGAGTTTCATAATAAACTCGACAAGTAATGAATATTAGAATATACACAGATTAGCTATATTAAATGAGTTTATAATTTAATATTTGACATAAATATCCGTCGATATTTGGGGCGGGGGATGGAGGGGATTTGGAGTATTTGAATTTTTGGGGAATTAATAGTGCAATCAATGTTTCGGCTCAAATGTTTCCTCTTAAATCGATTGTATCTTAATTTAAAAATCGCGCTATAATCAAATCAGTCGTATCGATGAACGTAATAATTTAAGCCTCGTACTGCGCAAAATCGAAATTTAATTCCATGACATATTGGTCGATGCCCCTCCCATATTTTGAGAATGACGGACTGCCTGCTCGTAAGTATGAACATTCGAGGAAATGCAAATGCAGGTCGTAATGGCGAAAGAAGCTAGATAAGGGAATTAGTAGTAAAGAAATAAATTTAAATTGGCCACAGGCAGCATTATTTCTAAAATGCATGGGTATAATAATGCGGCCTTAAAGTCGAATGAGAAATGTATTAAAGGAATAGTCGATCGGTTGTCGTAACGAGTACAGCAGAGTGTTACAGCTATTTCCATAAAAAGACAGGGAAATTTCCCACTCTATGTTTACCCACTCGTCCCTCATCTTCGTGCAGTGGAAATTGGAATGGTTATTTCTTACTGCGGTTGAGCATCAGGAGTGGCGGCTCGACTGAATGATTTCATCGTTATTTTAAGTTTTACGGAGACGGTGTGCAGAGTGCAGTGGAGATCGACGTAAAATTGACACGTAAAGAATGGAAGATATATTTCAATGGTGTCGGGAGGGTAATGCGATGCAGGTTCGCGTTTGGCTTGACGATACCGAACATGATATGAATCAAGGGTATGTCATAATGCAATAGTTAAATAATAATAGTTTCTCGATACATTTTTAATGAATTGATTTTTTTTATTTAGAGATGACCATGGATTCAGCCCTCTTCATTGGTGTTGTAAGGAAGGGCATGCAAAACTGGCTGAGTTACTAGTCAGTAGAGGAGCTCGCATCAATGCAACGAATAGAGGCGACGATACACCGTTGCATCTAGCTGCTGCTCACGGACATAAAGAAATTGTGCAACTGGTGTGTATAATAATGGCTTCTTGCGCAAAGATTTCGTGATAATTGTTTGTGATATTACTTAGTTGCTGAGGAACAGAGCAGACGTTAACGTTACCAACGAGCATGGGAATACGGCGCTTCATTATGCATGTTTTTGGGGAGATCAGGCGGTTGCCGATGATTTAGTGGCTGCTGGTGCATTGGTGTCGATTGCAAATAAAGATAGCGATACACCGCTGGATAAAGCTAGAGGACCTCTTGCCAAACGATTACACGGTGAGTAACGAAACGACGAGGTGAGATGTAGAGACAAGAGGAGATAAGCTGTAACTTATAGGATAAATAAATTCTTAGATCTCGCGGTTGAATTTGGGCAAGATTTAAAAAAGATTCAATTCAAGGACCAGAGTTGGCTTGGCCTTAAAACGAGGAGCCGTAAGTTTGTATTATAACGATAACAAATTCATTGAAATCTTGCCACTAAATTGTGCATCTTGATTTGATAACAGGCGATGCAACTTTATCGAGACATAAAGGAATCAATATGGCAGATTTATCGTTGCACACGCAATTAGCTGTATCTCCGAGTGGAGAAACGTGGAGAGGGCGTTGGCAGAACAATGACATTGTTGCGAAAATTTTAAGTGTACGCGAATGTTCAGCACGAATTTCCAGAGATTTTAACGAAGAGTTTCCTAAACTTAGAATATTTTCACATCCAAATGTACTTCCAGTTTTGGGCTGTGTCAATCAACCCCCGAGACTCGCCACCGTTTCACAATATATGGCAAGAGGTAGTCTACATCGTTTATTACACGGTGGCACTGGTGTAGTAGTCGATACAGCACGAGCATTACGTTTAGCACTCGATGTTGCGAGAGCCATGGCATTTTTACACGGTCTAGAGAGGCAAAATCGATGTAGATTTCATTTAAATAGTAAACACGTTATGGTGAGTGATTAATATATTGTCATCATAGTAACATTACTCTCTAGTCGATTAATTTTATATTATAATAATTTCAATAGATTGACGAAGATTTAACGGCGCGAGTTAATATGGCCGACTCGAAATTTTCGTTCCAAGAAGTTGGTCGGATTTATGAACCAGCTTGGATGTCCCCAGAAGCTCTGAGTAAAAAACAATCTGATATAAATTTAGAAGCAAGCGATATGTGGAGTTTCGCTGTTTTATTATGGGAACTCGCTACTAGAGAAGTTCCATTTGCTGATTTATCTCCCATGGAATGCGGAATGAAGGTACACTTTTTACTTTCAAAATCAACAATCAATAGTGACGTGTAATTTATTTATATCATTTTTTTAGATCGCTTTGGAAGATCTTCGAGTTAGTATACCACCAGGGATTTCACCACATCTTGCAAAGCTTATTAGAATTTGCATGAACGAAGATCCAGGAAAACGTCCCTCCTTCGATATGGTTGTACCAATTTTAGACAAAATGAAACGTTAAAAATTATCTATGCATATACTCGTATAAATAATGTGTTCACAAAAATTTTGAAGCTTCGATATAGTTAGAAAAGTATAATCTAAACAGATTTATTTGTAGTATAATTACTAACGAGACAGTTGTAATATTTTTATAATATTATATTTTTAAATTATCCCAAAGTGCCTAAATATAATATTTATTAAGGCTTTCCTAGATTTTAAACATGACATTGATTGCTAATTTTGATAGATGCATTTACCAATATCTACAATTAGATATTTTTCTATAATGAAATATTATATATATACACACACACACACACACATATATAAATTTATTTATATACTAAAATTATAAGAATTTTTATATATATAATATTTATCCAAAATAATAACTATGAATTTATTTCTTCAGCAATAATAATATTAATTGCATTAATTGTACTAATTTTCATGTATAATTCAATAGAGTACACAAGAATACAAATACTAAAACATTATATTTACTTAAATATTAGAAATTTGAAAATCATAATAACCATAATATGAAAGATACTATCCGGAAACTTTTGATTGTAACGAGGCAAAAAATTAATTTTATTAAAATATATCTTTAAAAGCTTTTGCGTTTGCGGAAAAAGTATTTATGGATAATATCTGCATTAAAAGGAATTTATCAATGTATATAAGTGTATATATATATATATATATATATATATATATATATATATATATAAGTGCATAAGTGTATGAATATAAATAAAATAAATAATTATTGAAAATATAATTCAATGGTATATTATTTATTTATTTTCTTACTTATTGTTATAGCGAGTTTTGTTATTTGTTAATTGTTTATCTTCGAATCATTCATAAAGCAGTTCAATTTTGATGATGAAATTTATAATTTAAGACATTGTTACGAGTGACATTAAAACTTCGTTTAAAAAATATTTAGAATAAAAATTATAATCATATTTAGAAATTATTTACGCTTAATTCGATTAGTTTTTATAAATAACTATCGCACGTTTAAGTTGTCGACTTTTTGAATTAATAATATATTATAAACATACCCTTAACATTCAATTTATATTAAATAGATAAAAATATTTTTTATGAAATTAATCATTATTATTAAAAAAACTTTTTGATTAATGCATTTATTATCATAGATAATTACCCGTTTAATATTATACATACATATATATTATATTTGTGAAGTGCAATGTACGTTTTAAGTTTGGAATATGTAATTAAAATTATAATGTCAAAATAATTTTACTATTTTGTTGACTTATTGTTGAATAAAATATACATATTAACATATGTAATTAAATAAAAATTTGAATTATCCTTCGATTAATGAACAAAAATGTATAAGGCCAAAGCCATTTCATTACATGAGAATGGTAATTTATTAATTAGCAAACTACAGTGATACAATAAAATTATAAGAAATATTTATTTATAAGAATCCTATTACGTTTTTTAAAAAGGTAGTAATTAATAGCAATTAATAAAATCAGCAAAGATTTCTGCACAATTCTAATTACATATAAAAGACGTAAAAATAATACAATTATTATCGTGACTTATCACGGCATACGTACAAATGAAATAAAGTATAAAAATTAATCACTATACGCGTATAAAGTATAGAGATAAATCTTTTAAAATTATTGATCTTACTTTAATTAAATAAAGTATGTTTAACAAGATGTAATGGCGAATAATAAAATGTAGATGTCGCGATAAAAGTAATGCAGTATTTCTTCATGGATTATTAATTGTATTTTTAATAAAGTAATTTCGAATAAAATTCTTCGTGAGCGATTTGTAGATGATTATGATTTTAAGTAAATTATTGGTCGCAAATTTATATTAAAAATTTCTAAACCAATAATCACGTTATTAATACATTGTCATGTATAACCGACAATAATAATAACAACAACAATAACAACAGCAGCAACAACAACAACAACAACAACAACAATAATAATAATAATAATAATAATAACGATATAATAACGATAATGATTACAGATGTGATATTTGAGTTGGTCGACTGATATTTCAATCTCAAATTATTCTTTCAATGGTTAGCGAAGCGTATGTGGCAATCGCCAGGGCATTCTTCTGCATATACTTGTTCCGTATTTTTATTTCGAAAAAACATATAATTCCAAAATAGCTTTTCAATATCTGTCGCTTAATTCAAAATCATTTCGCAAAAATGATTTGAGATTTATCTTAACAGCGTGGACTCGTGTAAGCAATGTCAAAACTCCTATTTCGTTGGAAAATTCGAGCGTTAAAGATCTGTCCACGGTTCGGTCCCGTATACCTATTATTATTATTATTATTATTATTATTATTATTATTATTATTATATCATCGCGTTAGTCAACGACGACTTGGGCAATCGACGAGGTGAATACCTGTACGACCGAGCTGGATTTTACATCCCGATTCATTCGATTTCTACGATAAGTCGATGAAAGGCGATTACCATTTCGTCACCACATGGCTCATCCACAAACTCTTTTCACCATCACTCGTGATCCAGGAATTTTATCTCAAACTGTCCCGAACTATTTCGCCTGACTGACGACTCGCGCTATTGAATACCAGCCGAGCCAATATCAATATATCTGGCTTTCGATATTTCAACCTCGCGTTAAAGCCTACTAGCACCTCTAACTTATCATCTCCATTTATCCCTGAGCCCATTTCAGTTCATAAGGTGTCGACGACTTTTAGTGCTAACTAAATTACCCCTACCAAAGATACTAGAAAGCGACCTCTCACGATGACTTATATGTGTCATAGGCTACTAAGCCCAGCGCAGCAGCCGATGACAGTTAGTTAGTTAATCCAGTATCGGTAGGTAGCTAGTTGGTCAACTAATAAATGTTCGACGAGAAGCGATCGACAAAGTAATAAGAAACTCACCTCCTAATCGGTGTCGGCCAGTCAGCAACACGATTGCTCGTACTTATCTCGTATCTCGTAACGTCCCGGCGAACGTCGTAAACATCAAACAAATAGCGTTTGCGGATGCTTGATCATTGGCAATAATCCTATCCTGTCAATGATGATATTCATCGATGATATTCGTAACGTGTGATTAAACACACCGTACAGTCGCATCTTTGACCTCTGCTAACGTCCGGGGAGATTACAGGTGTAACCGTTTTTCGTTTTAGTGATAATAGCCAAACACGAGGCTCCGGAGTATGCACTCTGATATTTAATCGTACACGATGATAATAAAACTTATTGCAATCTCTAAGTGAAATTTGTCCAAAGCATCAAGGTCAATCCCATTTCCCATCGGCAATTAAATAAATGAATCGAAATAGCTGAGCGTACGTCGTGTGCATTTATCAAAGTGCAAATGAATAGTAATGGTAGGCGACTTAATAGTCGATTTATTAATTTACAGTGCTCAACGAACCATTACTATATCGTACGAGCGCCATTTAAATAAGCTTGTTTAACAAAAATCGGAGCTTTCTCAGAGGTGAGAAGGTTAGAATAATTGGATATCATTGGGCCTATAAAAATATAAATAAGTCGGGATCGAGCAGCTTTGAATTAAGAAGAGATGTTATTCTAAACAACATATCTTATAGGTTGACTGTATTTTGATTTGCTATCGCCGCTCTCTTGATAAACAGCTCCACTTCGCTTCGAATACAATATATTATGGTAGTGAAATAAGAGAAATTCACATTATTTGGATATTTTGTTACAATTTTTCATAATAATCTTTCATATTAACGTCGCAGGTATTTGTATAACGTGCCCCCTCAATGTAACGAACGATCCATTACATTTCTCAACGCACATTCTATATCTTAGATATGGCAAATAAACTAACAAATACAAACACAATATTGTTTATTTTATTATTAACATGTGATGATAATAACAACAATAACAATAACAACAATAATAATAATAATAATAATAACAATAACAACAACAACAACAACAACAACAACAACAACAACAACAACAACAACAACAACAACAACAACAACAACAACAACAACAACAACAACAACAACAACAACAACAACAACAACAACAACAACAACAACAACAACAACAACAACAACAACAACAACAACAACAACAACAACAACAACAACAACAACAACAACAACAACAACAACAACAACAACAACAACAACAACAACAACAACAACAACAACAACAACAACAACAACAACAACAACAACAACAACAACAACAACAACAACAACAACAACAACAACAACAACAACAACAACAACAACAACAACAACAACAACAACAACAACAACAACAACAACAACAACAACAACAACAACAACAACAACAACAACAACAACAACAACAACAACAACAACAACAACAACAACAACAACAACAACAACAACAACAACAACAACAACAACAACAACAACAACAACAACAACAACAACAACAACAACAACAACAACAACAACAACAACAATAATAATAATAATAATAATAATAATAATAATAAGAAGAAGAAGAAGAAGAAGAAGAAGAAGAAGAAGAAAAAGAAGAAGAAGAAGAAATAGACCAATTGATAGGTACATGTGTGCGTTGACCAACGGACGTTTACGTTTGTATTATTAAAGCTATAGATGTAAAATTTTTAATATTCGCAGCTTTGAAGTAATACTAATTTTTGGAAAGCAAGCTTTAAAGAAAGATGTTCATAAATGCCGAAGACTCGCGTTTATTGCAAATGCATTATCGAACGATAAATTTCTAAACTGTTTAACATCAATTTCAAGCAAAATAATAGTGTTCTCTAAAATTCGAGAATTTCCTATTAATAAAATTCAGCTATTTATCGGTCGTACGGCACGAGTGAGCCGTGCCTGTCTCACTTCGCGTCATTTTCTAATTTTTCAATACGGCCTATTCCGAAATGCCAAAAACGGCAATTCTTGTATAATTTAGAGGCACATTTTCCCATTCGATTTATGAAATATAATTCCGTTAGAATAAGACCATTAGTTTGGTTATTTATTTTGTGTGCGCGCTCGCGCGTGCGTAAACGCGCACTCGTGTGAGCTCGCGTGCACATATATTTTCTCTCCCGCAAGCAATAATTTACATGTCCGAATGCATAAGTATATCTCTACATTTATACACCAACGTTCATTCAACATCTTAAATAAGATTTATTTCATAAAACGAATATACTATTTTTCGTATGGGTAATCCATATTTTGTTATGGGGGACGGTAAAAATAGACACTGCTGATATATTGTCTTCTTAGTAATGCGTTTAAATATATTCTGGGAATAATGTATGCATTAAATAAAGAAATGCTGCGTTATTAAGGCTCGTGATTTTTGGTTTTGTACATTACAAGTCGTTTCTTCAGAGTGGGTTGATGCAGAAAACTATTTCAAATCGATAATCGATGATTGAAAAGTGCACGATAAAAATAGTGTTCAAAAGATAGTTCCGTTTTAAATTGAAATTACTAGAAGAAGAACAAAGAAAGGGGGGGGGGGGAAACTATAACAAGCCTTTTGTTCTTATAAAAGTAAAATTATTGAAAGGTGAAGAGGAAGGATATTGGCAATTGTCCATCATACTTAATCGTTCCTTTACGCATCAAATGCTCTCACACACCTGCGCTCACGCGACGCACGCACGCACGCACGCACGCACGCACGCACGCACGCACGGAGGACAGACAGAACGAGTAAGATGTAATCATTAAAGCATAATCCGTAGTACACTGATGATTTTTGTGATATTTAAGTTTAATTTAATTTATTTTATTTTTGTTGTTTTTTGTTTTTTTGTTTTGTTTCATTGCGATACGATATAGTGCATTAAAATGTCGTTAGCCATGCCCCAAGAGCTGTGAAGGCACGTATTAAACAAAAAATAAAATTAAATTAAAGTAAAATATACATTATTTGTATATATGCGTGCGCGCGCGCGTGTATATAAAATAATTATAAAGGCAAAAAAAGGGGAAGAGAAGAGAAAACAAAAAAAAGAAAAGAAAATGTCCAGACATTCGTTGTTTGCAGGGATTTCCAATAAACGATGCGACATTAAAATGCATTGTTATTTGAGTAGAAGATAAGGTAGACGAGCTTCTTGTCGGCTAAGAGGCTGGTTGGTGTGACGGCGAGAGTAGTTAAATCGGAAAATCATGGCGAATCTAGAAAAGTTAGCCGTAAATGGTAAAGCTCAATCGTCGCTCCTTTGAAAATTGGTGAATTGGAAGGAAGGCGGTGGGGTGCGAGCGTGTGTAGGTGCGGGCCATCGCTACCCTCTTTGCCCCGGGGCACATCCCCAGGTACGGCAGCGAGACGTCGTAGCCAGCCAGCCAGCCAGCCAGCCAGCCAACCAGCCAACCAGCCAACCAGCCAACCAGCCAACCAACCAACCAACCGAGTATATCTGTACGTATGTAGGTAGATATAAAGCGATGCGTACGTGACCCGAGCGACGGCTTAGCTACGAGCGCGAGCGAGAGGGGCCATGAGAGCGCAGAGGGAGGGGGCCACGCGTTGCCAGGGGGTCGGAGGGTACGGGGGTGATGTGGGTAGGGACAGCGAAGTGGTGTCGGAGAGGGGGTAGCACGGAGAGTGAGACAGAAAGCGATACTCCTGCTGCTGGTGCTCCGTAAGCAGCGAGAATCGAATCCCCGAGACTGTGAGAAGCGTGCACAAGGACCGTCGACTTTTTAATTGCGTAGCTCCAGGTTGAAACGCGGAGTTGGCGAGGGAAGCGACGGATATTTTCAAATGGTCGCGCGTAGGAGTCGTGTCCTCCTGATCGGCCGTCGCAGCGACTGAGAAAGACGGAAGCGCTCGGCACGACGCTTCTCAAAAGATTCAACAAGAGCAACACAACGAGTCCGGAGGCGTCCCCGCGGAGTGTCGATACACAGGAGCAATTAGGAGCGCGACGATGGGAGTGCGAAGTGGAGTGGTGTCGCGGTTGCTGCAACAACAACGGCATCGTCGAGCACATCCTCGTCTCGCATCCAAACTGTAGGATAGCAGCGGTCGTCTGCGATAGCGCAAAACGGAGAAAGATCAAGGCAGTGAGAGTGAGTGAGTGAGTGAGTGAGTGAGTGAGTGAGTAAGAGACTGCGTGCGCGCGTGTTTGTGTGCGTGCGTGCGTGCGTGTGTGTGTGGGAGAGAGAGAGAGAGAGAGAGAGTGTGTGTGTGAGAGAGAGAGAGAGAGAGGGAGAGGGAGAGAAAGAAAGAGTGAGAGCGAGAAAGGGAAA
>NW_011948423.1:7828335-7835835 GCF_000503995.2 Ceratosolen solmsi marchali
GGAAAGAGAGAAGTTGACTGTCGGATCGAAGGCGCAACGTGCTTTCGTGCACCCTCGGGGTAGAAGACGACGACGGCGACCTCGACCGAGAGCCGATATCCGTTCTTTGGTGAGCACCTCGGCTTTGAGTCACTTTTTTCTCTTCTCACGAAATTTCATAACAACCGACCGAATATATAGATCGTTTTTGCTTTGCTCGCAGAGCACGGGCAGTTTCGTCGCTGGCGCGACGGGGAAGGGGCGGGCGGCGGTGGTTGGTTAGCGGTGGGCCGGAAGGGGGAGGGAGCACCTTGCTGTCTCTCTCGCTCGCACTGATTGTCAAGGGAGTCATCCATTTTGTTTACACGCAAGTAATTCGTATTTTCCAAATTTTTATTACTTCACCTGTGTTTTAAAGTTGGCTATTTATGATATTAACGTTATATTGTCTTGTTCTCAAAAAACTTTGCATCTACGAGCTTGCGTGCACTTGTAAATATTATTCTCTGTGATGAAAATGAGGAATCGCGTCGATTGATGATTCGGTCAAGATTGCTTCGAACAGAAACGAATTTATATTTATAACAGTAGTGCTGTTTATTACCTTATACTACGTTTTTGTTTTATTAATTTTTTTTTATTTTTTCTTGTCGTTACGTTTATGGAGCATTTTCACAGACGTCCGTTTCATTTCATAGAATTGATAATGACACTTTTGAGATGTGCATTATTTTTTTAAACTTAAACCTTATTAAATCATGCGCTTTTAAATGACAGTACGTATGTAAACAAATATTACATTATTCGATTTTCCATTGTTCTTAAAGCACCATTCCAATTATAAAATGCCCTGTTAAATTATCTTCTGATGCACTTCATTTTCTTCTGTTACAGGATGGATATTTCATCGCATAGCTGGATTCATTTAATTACATGGGCATGAATTTAAAGTGATACAATACATTAATAAATCTATTCACACACACTAGACGCATTTCCGCACGCACGCGCATACAATCATACATGCGTACATACATACACGCATAGGCAAATACACGCATATATATATATATATATATATATATATATATATATACATAATTACATACACGCACGCATACACACACACACACACACACACACAGGCATATATATAAATATATATATATATATATATATATTTATTTATTTATATACACAGCTATATAAGCAATATATAGCATTGGCGAATAAAATATATCACAAGAATGTGATAGTTTTCTTTGTTTTTGTACGATACAAAAATAAAAATGGTTAGTAATACATCGAGTAGTGTCCCAAGAATACAGGTCTTCCGACCCACATACGAGGAATTTAAAGACTTTACTAAATATGTGGAATATATGGAGAGTCAGAATGCTCATAAGGCTGGCGTTGCTAAAGTTATTCCTCCCGTGGAATGGATCGCTCGAAAGAATGGATACAATATGGAAGACATAAATCTTACTATTCCGGCCCCTATTTGTCAAGTAGTAACTGGTAAGCAAGGACTTTACCAACAAATAAATATACAAAAGAAATCCATGACTGTAAAAGAGTATGAGAAACTCGCCACATCAGAGCGATACAGGACACCAAAACATTTTGATTACGAAGATTTAGAAAGAAAATATTGGAAAAACATTACCTATGTTGCACCCATATATGGTGCTGATGTTTCTGGATCCTTAACGGATCCAGGTGTTAAAGAATGGAATATTAATCATTTAGGAACTATATTAGACTACGTTAACAAAGATTATGGAATCTCGATAGAAGGCGTTAACACAGCTTATTTATATTTTGGTATGTGGAAAACAACGTTTGCATGGCATACCGAAGATATGGATCTGTATTCGATCAATTATCTTCATTTTGGTGCTCCAAAAACATGGTATGCTATACCACCAGAGCATGGTAGAAGACTCGAGCGTTTAGCAAGCGGCTTTTTTCCATCAAGCTATCAAAGTTGTCAGGCCTTCCTTCGTCACAAAATGTCACTGATATCTCCTCAAGTGCTTCGACAATATTCTATTCCCCATGATAAGGTATGTTAAGAAAACTAGAAAACATAAACTAACTTGAAATCTTATTTAATATCATGTATTTTCATTAATTCGTCAGATAACTCAAGAAGCGGGTGAAATTATGATCACATTCCCCTACGGCTACCATGCAGGTTTTAATCATGGTTTCAACTGCGCGGAGTCTACGAATTTCGCTACACCTCGTTGGGTTGAATATGGAAAAAGGGCCACTCAATGTACATGCAGTTCTGATATGGTGAAAATATCAATGAAAACTTTTGTACAGCGTTTTCAGCCCGAACGGTATGATTTATCTACCTTTACAGTCTAATCTATCGAAGTAATTCCTTACATAATAAATCATTTCAACAGCTATGATCTGTGGTTACGAGGCGAGGATGTTGGACCACATCCAGAAGATCCAAGACAAACAGCTGCTCCTCCCCCGACAGCAATGGACCTTTTGTGTATAAAAAATAGCCAAGCATCGGACGGATATAATGATGTTGTGCCAAAAAATAAGAGGCACACAATTCATCGTAAGAAGAATGTTATTGATTCAAATGCCGTTGTCAATGTCAATGCGATTCCACCAGACATTCCGCCCGACGTGAAGAAAGCTTTGCAAGATTTAGAAATGGAAGAAACCGATGAGCACGTAGAAGAGCAGCCTGATGAGCAGCAGTTAGAAGTTCTAGAGGATATTTGGTTAAAAGCAGGAGAAATGGGTAATGTACAATAAAAATTATTTATTTCTTAACACTTTAGATTTTATGTTATTTTACAATGGTGTCTTTTGCATAGATTTAGCGGAAGCCAATGTTTACGATGATGGATATAATCGTAAAAAAAGTCGTAAAAGAAAGCGAAAGTCACAAAGTAGTTTAGAGAAAAGAAGTTTAAAAACAAAATCCAATGCAATAAAATCTAATATTGCTAATATGTCAGAAGCACGAAAAGAAGAATTGGAACTGTCTAAAGATGATGGATTTATAAATATTCCGTGTATGGTTATACCAAATTTGAAAATTCACAATCCGATAAAGTCGAGCTCGGATAATTCCGATCAAATGAAGAAAAAATATAAAATAAAATCGTCAATTATCAAACGAAATGATAATGTAGTAATATTACCGAAGGAGGAATTACTACCACCCAAAGAAGAAACTTTTATTGAAATTCCTTGTATGAATTTACCTGATTTTAAAATGCCAAATAGTCCGACAACAGATCCCCTTGAAACACTAGATGATGATTTTGTAAATAAAAAACACATGCCAGAATTATTTTCAACCGATTTAACTAATTTAACTAGTTTAGAAGTTACTCCGAAGAGAAAAAAGAAAAAACACTCTAAAAATGGGGAGTCTAGTAAGAATAAGGTGAAAAATTCGAAGAAAAAGAAGAACAAAGAAGACGGTTCTGTGTTAGATGTGTCGGATGTAAATGTTCTTCGACAGCTTGTAACTGGACATCACTCGATTAAAAAATCATCTAACATTAAAGGCGAAGCTTATAATTCTTATGAATCAAAAACAAAAACGGGAAAACATGTTCATCAGAACAATGAATTAACCCCTACAAAGCAAAAGACTGTTTTAAATATTGCTAATGATAAGAAATTAGTTTCTAGTATATCGAAAAAAGTGTCAAAAGTTGGTAAGACTTCCATTTTAGCCAAAAGTTCAAATCCGCTGAAAGATAAAACTAACGGCCGTTTAAAAACGAACAAATGTAAAGGAACTATTAGCGTGAGAAAAAATCTTTTAAAACCACCGATTCTTCAAATACCAAATGATCATGAAGACGACAAGCCTGCTACTAATTTAAAATCCGAATCTAATTTTTACTCCTGTGAAATCAATTCTACATTTAATAATACGTGGCCCATTACCTCAAGCGACATGTCCGTAAAACCAATTAGCACTTTGTTTAATACAGAAACGAATCTTAATCAAGAATCGTCGTTTGGACAACAAAGTACATTAATGCATCCTTTCCAATGCCGACAATCCTTAAGTAATCAACGCCTTAAATTTGGTCTTAACAAGCTTACAAACTCAAACGCAGATGTTAATTCAGTTAACAGTGAGAAGGTGTCGTCTAAGAACTTTTGGCAAGTCGGTAATAAAACCCTCTATTTCACGAATAATAAAGAAAGTAATAGAAATTTATCAAGCTTTTCAAGTACAAATCAAATAAATTATGCAACAGTGTCGAGCGCCAAAAATTCAACCTCGGATAATTTGATCTCAAGTAGCCATGGCAATAAACTCGACACTTGTGTAAATTCAAATTTCAATTCAAGTGGATTGCCCGAATTAATAAAAATAACTCCTAGAATGCTTTTAAATTCATCGAATAAGTCATTATTGATGGAGAGCAAGTCGACAAATAAAATTTCGCTACAGCACAGCGACGAGAGGTCGTTATTTAAAGATAATGTTGAACTAAAAACATTTGTAAATTCTCAGATAGCTTCGAGTTTCCCAATCTCGGAGTCGCTGTCACAGGAAACTAATCAAAATCAATCTAAAGTTACTACTGGAACACAAGTGGACATCTTGCCATCTTACATATCGTCCAATGATGACCTATCAATTACGATAGTACCCAAAAGTAATAAGACTTCGATTTCCAGTAATTTAGGTTCACCAAGAAAGCAAGCAACTCCACGGAAACTGAAATTAAGAGATTCAAAGAACATGCAAATCCGTAACGATACCGAAGTATCAGTCATAACCCAAAAATCATCGAGTTTAAATGAAAACAGAAGCTCAAGTTTTAAAAGGAAGCCGAAAGATGTACATGAAAATATTGATAGTTTATTAAGTGGTTTAGTAATACCAAAGCTAGAACCTGAAGTACAAATAGATTCCCAGTCATCTATAGAAATAAAAAGAGAGAATATAAAGGTAGAGTGTCAAGAAGATACGAATAGCGAGTCAGAATATGATTCTCATACAATTCCAGAGCACATTAAGCCAATGCTTTATCCAAGCATACCAGACCTTAATGTATTACAAACATTTAATCATTATTGGAGTGCGCATATACCACATTGTGCTATATGTACAGCGTTTGCTTTATATAATCATAAGGGCAGTAAGCAAATGTCACCAGAGTGGCAACAATCTAAACCAACAGTATTACCCGAAAATTCTCCCATATGGGTAAGGACTAAACGTGCACGACACTCGATGGCACACGTATTAAGAGATAACCCTCGTAATAGTATTTAATTGAACAATTTAATTTTATAGGTTTCTTCGGATCTCTTCGCTGCAAATTCGTTAGAGCAACGAACAGAGCCAGAAAACAATAAACTTCTGCGATGCAGGAATTGTCAAGTGACGGTTCACGTCTCTTGTTACGGAGTCACAGTATTGCCTTTAGATTCGCAAAATTGGGCTTGTGACATTTGTCAGTTTGGCAAATCAACTGTTGTAAGTAATGTCGTATTATTCTCTCTCTCTCTCTCTCTCTCTCTCTCTCTCTCTATCTATCTATCTATCTATCTATCTATCTATCTATATATCTCTATCTATCTATCTATCTATCTATTTATCTATCTATCTATCCCTCTCCCTCTCCCTCTCCCTCTCTTTTTCGTTTTTCTTTCGTTTTTATCGGCTAAAATTATAAATCTATTTTTTATTATAGATGTGCTGTCTTTGCCCTATGCGAGGCGGGGCTTTAAAAAGGACTAGTGACAGTCAATGGGTGCACGTACTGTGTGCCCTTCTCTTAGGTGCAAGATTTAAGGATCCTGTAAATAAAGAGCCTATCAATGTATTGGCCGTAAATCGTCCTGCAGATGAATTAGAGTGCTGCTATTGTAAACAAAATAATGGAGCATTTTTGAAATGTCACGATAAACAATGTAACGCGCTCTTTCACCTTACTTGCGGTCTCCTAACTGGTGCAATGTTTGCAATATCTCGATCGAAAAGTCATGAATTGGAGGTATGGATAAATAGATATTATTGGAGAGCCTTACATAACAATTAATTCACTATCGAACTCATAAAAAACATCGATTATTAATCAATGCTGGAATATCGTTCGATCAATGAAAATTCCTTACCTTTGTCACAATCATTCCCCTTATGTCCACGTTGATCATCAAAAATTCGTAAAATCATGAACGATACTTTTTATTCCGTTATATACGATTTGTATTTATATTTAAAATTTTCATTTTATTATTTGAATCCCTTTGATTATAATACTAAATGTATTTCTCCGCTTTTTTGTTTCTTTCATTACAGGTATTGTGTAGTAAACATGATACCGGGGAGAAAATTCCTATTGGACAAGGAGAAGTTGTTTATGCAAAACATAAGAATACGCGATACTACCACGCAGACGTAATATCAGTATCGGACAAAATTTGCTTTCTAGTAGTTTTTAAAGATGAGAGTTTCTCTAATGATTTGCCACCGGAAGATGTAGTCGTACGTATTTGACATTATGAGAAAGAATTTTATTTAAACAAAAATGTTGAATAAAAAATTATTTACTTTTTATATAGGACTATAAGCCTGGAAAAATACCAGCAATCGGGACAGAAATAATGGTCAACTGGAAGCAAGACGGCGTTTTTCCAGCAACTTTTACTGGAGTTGATCACGCTATTACATATACGGTAGGTAATCACACACAATAGCGTATAAAATTTATAAGTGAATTATATAGTATAATTAAATAAATTATGTAATAATAATTACCGACAATTCTATTCAATCGTTACAGGTTTCATTTGAAGACGGTTCGATACATCAATTAAAGCGTAATGATATATATAGTCTCGAAGAAGAGTTACCGAAAAGAGTGCAATCGCGTTTGGTGAGTTATGTTTAAATGTTGACTTTGAAACATGTACGAGTACAGAGTCTTTAAGGAATAGACTAGTTGCGTGTACAGTAAATGTACTGTAGAATTTTACAAAAAAATATAAGTAGGAAATACATTTTAGTCTAAGAAGAGTCGGTGTTGCTGCATTGCATTTCACTTAATCCATGAAAAATTCCTCGACACTTAATCAATCGGTTTCCTACACGTGCTTACGCTCATTATTGGGAAAATGTTTATAGTTTTATCATCATCATTATCATCATCATCATAATCATTATTATTATTATTATTATTATTATTATTATTATTATTACTACTGTTATTATACGAGAAGGTTAGAGCGCGTATACGAGAAATTTGCCAAATTCGACGCTCGCGGTTATAATTTCAATAATTATGTTCTTCGTCTTATTTTAAATTCTTCGTTTTTTCGTATTATTTAAAATTATATTTAATTATTGAAACGGTAAACGATTAAACAATACGTCAACAATTTTATTAATTTTTTAATTTTTATTTTATGTTTTTGTTGGGTGTTTGCTGTGTATTTAAAGTCTGCTGCTACGGAAATGCAACACCGTGGACATCTGTACGGAATGGAAAATGGAAATGAATTGCA
>NW_011948423.1:7840835-7843449 GCF_000503995.2 Ceratosolen solmsi marchali
AGAGAGACGTACCGTCGACGTTAAGTACAGTGGGCTGGGATATGGCCATCTGGTCGCCGGCGATGCCGACGCAATGCACGAGACTCTGGTCCCGTGGCGTGACGCAGTCAATGACCAGCTTGGAGACCTCGCGCGCTATCGCCGTGTAGGAGACGTCGGCGATGCTCTCGTGCTCGAGCTGCTCGACCTGAGGCAGACGACAAAATGGACGTGAGCGTGAGGTGGGCCCTTTGCAGCGAGTGCCCCGACCCGAGCGCGCGAGCCCACTTACCTGCCTCCCGGGGTTCTCGCCCATGACCCAATAAATCCGCGGCGGCGGACTCCCGTCGACCTCGCACTTCAGCTCCAGTCTGTGCCTGTGCGTTTTAAGGCATAAGTAACATTAGCTCGCTGATCGCGGGTGGTCGCGTGGGACTGTTGTAGCTGTTGGGAATCGAGGGAATTGGACGACGGTGCTGGAACGGGGGAGGAGGAGAGGTATCCTCGCATTGGCAACTCACCCCTTGGGTATGGTGACGTAACCGCTGGGACTGGACTTTATCGTCACGTACTTCTCCAGCTGGTCCTTCTGTAAAGGCAAATCGTTGAGCTCGCTTCGGCTTTCGGTCGGCCGCTCGTCACGAGCGCGCAATTTTGTAGCTGATGAAATTTTATAGACCTGCGGGCTCTCGGCAAGGCTCAGTTCAGGCGCGCTCAGTCGCATTTCCTGAGAATAAAGGCTCGCGTCCTCGGCGACGTCCTGCTCGACGTCGTGGAGGGTCCGACTGAAGCTGAAGGCCAAGGCATCGCCGGCGAGGCTGAGGAGAAGCGCCGCAAAGGCGCAGGGGCCTCCGAGTCCTCGTCGCATCTACAATTGTGACAGGTTTGCGTTATTCTTTAACGATGGTGGCGATGGTATTGATGGTGTTGGTGATGGCGATCACGGCAACGACCACGATAACGGCCGCAACAGTGACGACGACGACGACGACGACGACGACGACGACGACGACGACGACGACGACGCGCGTGCACCAAAAACCGGTATGCGACTCGCGTCGATGTCTTTGCTCTATCTGGGCATTCTTTCGCATTCATTCTCTCTCACTCTCTCTTTCTCTTTTTCTCTTTTCCCTTCCTTCTTCCATCTCTACCTTCTTTTCTCACTCACGCACACACACACACACACCCTCTCTCTCTCTCTCTCTCTCTCTCTCTCTCTCTCTCTCTCTCTCTCTCTCTCTCATAAGTTCTCCGAGGCGCACGCGCTCCAGCGAGCGAATAGTGGCGGTCGTGCTAAAAAATCGGATATCTCGATCTGGGTATCATATTGCATCAGAGTCAAGGAATGATACGAGGGTGGGATCGCGGTAAGAGAAGAGGAATGGAGGGCGGGAGGGGGAGAGAGAGAGAGAGAGAGATAGGAAGGAAGGATGGAAGGAAGGAAGGAAGGAATGAAGGCAGGAAAGTAGAATGAAAGGAAGGAAGAAAAGATGAATGGATGGTTAGGTACGAGAGGAGGAGGGGTACGTAGGGGCGAGGGAAAATTGGATAAGTGGGCAGTAGTCGCTGGTGGAGCGAACGGAGACAGGTAAGCGCCGGTGCTCGAACGATATCTCACCGGGGTGCCGCCGCTCGTTCTTCTTCAGCGGTTAAGTTGAGGAACAAAGCTCCCTTGGGTCACTCACCATTGACAAGCAAGACGCTGATACAACGGATGAAGCACCGTTGGGACACCGTGGAGGTACCGGTGATACACCGCTGACACAAGGTTGTCACGAGTGGTTGAGGAAGTGGGGCCGCTCTCGAGTTCGCTGCACACTTGCTGGTCCGTTCGTACTTAGTGCGGACTAAATCACTTTTATTTTTCAGTCCTTTGAAGGAGGCGATAGAGTCGACTGCTGAGCCAAGTCTTGCCGCCGGTACATTTATACGTTCAAATGCAACAATCGTCTTCTCTCGTTTCCTTCCGATTGGCCTTCGAAATCGAGAGTGGGGATTGGTTTCCCCAGCAACTAATTCAATTCTTCAGAGCCGTACCCCTCGAGAAAGAGCGAAAGAGAGGACGCGCGCCGGCGCTGAAGTAGGAGGAGGAGATGGCAGAGATGGTCGAGTCGCCGAGAGGGGCTGCGGGACGCGGGAGGAGGGAGGAGCGCGTTTGCGGCGCGGTGTTGGGGAGGTGGGGAGGTGACGAAGCGACGACGGTGGCGGCAGTGGCGGTGGTGGCGACGGCGCTAGGAACAGTGGGGCCGGGAGGGCAAGGGAGGGAGTGGGAGTCATCGAAGCGAGAACGCGAGTTTCCCCCGACGCTCCGTTTCACTCTCTCTCTCTCTCTCTCTCTCTCTCTCCCCCCTGCTCTCCTTTCTCGATTGCACGTGCCGTGAGCCCGAGACTCAGAGGACGTCGCGCGCTCAGCACTCGTGAGTCGTCGGCTCCGAGCGGCTCGAGAGCTCCGAGTGGTCCGAGTGCCGGAGTGGCGTTCGACGCCTCTACCACGTGTGCCGCTATTCGCCGCGATCCAAATTCAGCTCGCTTTCTTGGAAGAACGCACGGTGATTTTGACAACTTTCGGCCTAGTCGAGATCGTATCTGCTCCCTCATCCCCCGGCCCTCTAGCGCTTTCTCTCTGCCTCTT
>NW_011948423.1:7843536-7857588 GCF_000503995.2 Ceratosolen solmsi marchali
CTCTCTCTCTCTCTCTCTCTCTCTCTCACTTCTCTCTCTAACTCTCTCTATCTCTATCTCTCTCAAGCATTCCTTCCCCTTCCTCCCCTCCCCACCCGCTATCTATCTCACTATCTCTATCTATCTATCTTTCCCTCCCTCCCCATTGCCGTGGCATCCTTCGTCGACCCCAGCATCTCCTACTCCTCCTCCTCCTCCTCCTCCTCCTCCTCCTCCTCCACCTCCCCCTTCTCCTCCTTCCCCTACAACTCTCCTCGCGCTCTTTCTGTTCAAGGCGAACCCTCCTTTTTCTTTCTCTTCTTACTCTCCTCCCTCTCCTATCCTACCTCTCCATCTTTCCTGTTTGGTCGCTGTCGTCGTCGTCGTCTTCTGCTGGCGCGCGAACTACTCGCTCGCTCGTTCGCCTTCGTCTTCGTCTTCGTCTTTGCCTTCGTCTTCGTCTCCGTCTTCGTCTCCGTCTTCGTCTTTGTCTTCGTCTCCGTCTTGGTCTTCGTCTCCGTCTTCGTCTTGGTCTTCGTCTCCGTCTTCGTCTTGGTCTTCGTCTCCGTCTTCGTCTTGGTCTTCGTCTCCGTCTTCGTCTTGGTCTTCGTCTCCGTCTTCGTCTTGGTCTTCGTCTCCGTCTTCGTCTTGGTCTTCGTCTCCGTCTTCGTCTTGGTCTTCGTCTCCGTCTTCGTCTTGGTCTTCGTCTCCGTCTTCGTCTTGGTCTTCGTCTCCGTCTTCGTCTTGGTCTTCGTCTCCGTCTTCGTCTTGGTCTTCGTCTCCGTCTTCGTCTTGGTCTTCGTCTCCGTCTTCGTCTTGGTCTTCGTCTCCGTCTTCGTCTTGGTCTTCGTCTCCGTCTTCGTCTTGGTCTTCGTCTCCGTCTTCGTCTTGGTCTTCGTCTCCGTCTTCGTCTTGGTCTTCGTCTCCGTCTTCGTCTTGGTCTTCGTCTCCGTCTTCGTCTTGGTCTTCGTCTTCGTCTTCGTCTTCGTCTTCGTTTTCGTCTTCGTTTTCGTCTTCGTTTTCGTCTTCATTTTCATCTTCGCATTCATTGACTTCGTATTCGTCGTCGTCGTCGTCATCGTCGTTGTCGTTCTCGTCCTTGTCCTCTTCCTCGTCCTCGTTGTCGCCCTGGTCGTGGTCGTGCTCGTGATTGTGGCCGTGGTCGTAGTCATGGTCGTGGTCGTGATCGTGTTCGTGGACATGGACGTGGACCATGACGTGAACGTGCCCGGGGTTGTGATTTTGGTCGTGGTCGTACCGCGACTCCTTGTTGTCTTGTTGCTCCTAGAAGCGAGTAACGTACGCCCATTCCCTTGTAGCACGCGTCTCGAGGGAGAGGCTCCCAGCCGGTGAGACAGACGTCTTGGGCCCATGCAAAGTCGGTCGTCTGTTCTTTCTCGCGTTAAATTTAACGCAAGCACGAGAGACGCGCCGGAAGCTCGGAGGAAGAAGTGGCGCGATATCCCTCCCCCTTGCCTCCGATCCATCACCGTATGTCTGCGCCCCGGCCTATTGCCGATTGCACACATCGTGCACACGTGTAAAAAAGCCTAGGCTTGGCGTGTCGACCGAGTCCAGTTTATGCCCATTTAAACGTGCGTACGTGTGTGGTGGCGCGTACGCCCGTTCATGGGCGGGGAAGGCGGGGCGGCATGATGAAGCAGGAGGGAGGAGGAAGGAGGGATAGACAGATAGACGGATAGCCAGATGCTGAGGCTAGGGAGCGGAGAGGAAGCTGGTGGGTACGGTGGGTACTCTGGGCACAATGTACGTAACGGGCTCAACGGGCACAAGCAGCCGAGGGGAGCCGAGCTGCTTGTTCCCTCGTTCTCGGAATGATGCGGCGCATGCAGCGGCACATCGGGGCATACCCGCCGATGTACACGCGATCCCGAATGTTACGTCACGATAACGATCTTCCAGACAGATTGCAAGAAACGATCATTGCTCTGGCACGCGTTCGGGCTATCAAATGACAATTATTATCCCCTATCTTTATCATGGAAGAAGCGAACGACACGTACGCTTCTAACTGAAACGTACGTGCAGCCACCCACTTTGTGCATTCATCCTCTCCAACGTCCTTCCCCCCCCCCTCCTTCATAAAACTCACTCGCTCTCTCTCTTACTCCCTCTCTCTCTCTCTCTCTCTCTTACTCTCTCTCTCTCTCTTACTCTCTCTCTCTCTCACTCTCTCTCCCACTCTATATACATCCATCTATCTGTCTACCTCTATCCGTCTAAATACCTTCCTCCACGAGCTCCTTCAACAGCTATCTCAATCCCTCTACCACTTGCGTAATGCAAACATTTAACCAATACTAACCGAAATCTCGAGCAAAACTTTATTGGCATGAATGCGAATATCTTTACTAATTTTACCTGCGCATTTATTTTCGTTCGCTACACTTAAATATACGTTCAGCATTGTACAAAACGAGCATAGTGAAATGACCAACCCATATTGCATGAGAATATTCTCAAGAGGCGCGCGTCCAGTTATTGAAAGGACAAAAATTTATTAAAATTTTTGAAGAACAATTTTACGAAACGTACAAGCCATTCGTCATCTCGATCCTGCCATTGAAAATGTCTAATTACGTAAAACGTAATGAATTGCCTTAGCCAAATCGGCAAAAATGGCACATAAAAATTTTCTTCAACTTTCTCGACCTATCGATATTATATATAATTTCTCCAAAAAGCAGTATCAGTAACTCACATTTTTATAAAAGACTGCACAAAGTATTTAAAATTTAATGGTGCGTTAATTTAATATGAAATTTATGTAAGCCTATTTCGTTTGTACGATCTAATCAATTTTTCTTCTAAAGTCGGAAAGACAATGGAATGCGACTTTCGGTGTTAATTATATCTCGTTTGGTTGCTAACGAGCAAACGTAATTTTTTCAAGACTTTACATCAAGAGATATGTAACATTATTATCGATAATTAAGGAAAATGTCAATATTATAATTCCTTTTTATATTCAGATGATAGATGAAATTCATTGTTTTAAGTATTCTATGAAATTAATTATTAAAATCAGTAGAGTCGATTTAAAATATCAATTATACAAGGCTCCCCATAATGCAATATATCATGTAAAAAAAAAAAACTTCCGACTAAATATGCCAATATCGCATATAAAATATAGCAGAAACGAAGTTTTCGTACATTTTTTACATTTTTTTTCCCCCAACTCTCGTGGTCTACATAACCTATTTTAACATTGGCACATCATATTATTGCCAAGGACTTAGAAATATTTATTTTACCTAAATTAAAATATTAAAAATATTAAAAATATTAAAAATATTAAAATTATTAAAAATATTAAAAATATTAAAAATATGTACCGACTAGAGAGTACATAAAATTTAAAATAATGCCTATTGCAAATTGTGCCCGAGTATCGTATGAAACATGAATATATATATATAACAGCAAAAGATATTTATCTTCATTTGATTATTAAATGAAAAATATTTTTAAGAAATGAGAGGGGAATATACTTTATTTAAAAATTAAATCCCGCACATATATATATATATATTGGATAGGATTGAATGAAACTAATAGGAAGGAACAGAATTAACATCCACAATTTAAATAACGATTAAGATTATCCTTTTAATTAAATAATTGATAATTTGATTTTGGATCAAATGTTTCATTCGTTATTCCTAGAAAGTATTATGTTGGTAGCGATTTTTTTTTTTATTTTTATTTTTTTTTTTTTTTTTTTTTTTTTTTTTTTTTTGGAGAAAATTTTAAGCCATGAATATAACTAAATATCAACTAATCATTATATTTCCTTGTATATGCTTTATCATGATTGTAGAATATAATAGAGGAAAAGATATTTTACGCGCGTGTAAAGAGATAAATAAAAGTTCAGATGCTTTGGCTTCGCTCAAATTATTGAAACGTCAAAGTGTGTATTACATACACACGAATGTGAAGTAAGATCATTAATATTCAAGGTGGTGAGAAACAAAGTAGCACACATTTCATCTTAAATATCACTAACATTGCCATTATTGTGAAATTTAACGTTTATGTAAACTAAAGATTTTCAATTTCAAATTTAAGAAATCGGAAAAATCTCGGCATCTTTAAAATCGTGAAGCACAATGTGTCCATGAATTATTCTGCTCCTTACAAATCATCCTCCCTTGGCAATCGTTATCATCGATAAGAATCACTATGAATCGAGCATTAGCTCAATAAAACATTTATCGGGTGGAAAATTTAAAGAACGATAGATATAAATATCACGCACTCGATGGAATAATATTTCGTGATATCGAAGGCCAACGTCGTTATCGCGAAGGCTCCCGCGTATATCCTGAATCTTTCTTAAGCGTTGGCACCTTCAATTATACGCGCTTTATAATTACAATGCGCAAACGGGGGCGGGGAGGGGGGGGGGGAATGACGAAATGAGAATGTGGAGAAAATATGAAAATCGTTAAATAATTCGAATACCGAGTGTTTCCAGGGATTCGTACAATATAGCGAAATGCAATAGTTTTCGATCGTTAAAAAGCGATGGCCCCTCCGGACCCAAGCACGACTGCAAGATGAGCAAATTAAGTTTACGATGGGATCGAGGACAGACGAAAAAACGAGTTCGCCGAAAAGTTCGCGCGCGTCCATCTGTATCATATATTACAAAGAAATTTGATGACGACGTAGGCTTTAATTAATGCGCATCAGCCGTTATAACATGGATCGCCCGAACGCGTAATTATATCCAGGCGCTAGCCTTATCAAAAATGCCTGCGAGACGAGCGAGCAAAAAGGCATACGCGAATCCGTCCGACAGACATTGCCATTTCGATTAACCGCAGCAAACTCGTTAATCATTTGTGTCACAATACAGACGTACGACAATAGTTACCTCTTAATCGCTCAATTTCTCCGACTTTCCCGCTACGCAACAATAATTTCACAATTATCGAACGAGCAGCTCGTAATGAACAATGCCAAATGAGGATAACGCGCAGCCTCCGCTCTACCGCTCCTTGAATTCAAGACAAATTACGAAAACGAGTCAAGACTTTTTAAATATCGCGCGCAACAAGCGTCGTACTTTATAAAGTGGCGTTTTTATAACCTTCCGTATTAACAGCAAGGCTGAGGAATAATCACTTAGTGGGAGAGAAGAGAGTCACGACGAAGGTAAATTTACAGATGGGACAAAACATCAAGGAGCACGAGGTACCACGTGGTCCAACTCAATTGCCCACGCCGACGACTCCTCGGGGGAACGGACGAGGCTCGAGGGTTCGAAATTTTATAAGAATTTACTACGCCTTTATTCCTCGTTATCGATCGACTTTTAATGAACCAAGTTGCTGCTTGTCGTCGCCTCGGCCTCCCTACGCCAAACGACGGATCTCTTATTCTTCGTCTTCTTCTTCTTCTTCTTCTTCTTCTTCTTCTTCTTCTTCTTCTTCTTCTTCTTCTTCTTCTTCTTCTTCTTCTTCTTCTTCTTCTTCTTCTTCTTCTTCTTCTTCTTCTTCTTCTTCTTCTTCTTCTTCTTCTTCTTCTTCTTCTTCTTCTTCTTCTTCTTCTTCTTCTTCTTCTTCTTCTTCTTCTTCTTCTTCTTCTTCTTCTTCTTCTTCTTCTTCTTCTTCTTCTTCTTCTTCTTCTTCTTCTTCTTCTTCTTCTTCTTCTTCTTCTTCTTCTTCTTCTTCTTCTTCTTCTTCTTCTTCTTCTTCTTCTTCTTCTTCTTCTTCTTCTTCTTCTTCTTCTTCTTCTTCTTCTTCTTCTTCTTCTTCTTCTTCTTCTTCTTCTTCTTCTTCTTCTTCTTCTTCTTCTTCTTCTTCTTCTTCTTCTTCTTCTTCTTCTTCTTCTTCTTCTTCTTCTTCTTCTTCTTCTTCTTCTTCTTCTTCTTCTTCTTCTTCTTCTTCTTCTTCTTCTTCTTCTTCTTCTTCTTCTTCTTCTTCTTCTTCTTCTTCTTATTCTTATTCTTCTTATTCTTATTCTTTTTCTTATTCTTCTTATTCTTACTCTACTTCTTATTATTTTTATTCTTCTTATTCTACTTCTTCTTATTCTTCTTCTTCTTATTTTTCTCCTTCTTCTTTGTCTTCTTCTTCTTCTCCTTCTTCTTCTCCTTCTCCTCCTCCTCTTTCTTCATCTCTTTTTTTAATGATAAACGCACGGGAAATTTTTATAAATAGGCGGCTGCATCGGGGCATGACACTTCCTTCTCTCCTTCCTTCGTGCGCTCTCTTCGCGCTGCTCGACGACTATAGAAAGCTCCATTACAATCGACGATCGATAGCCGGATAATTTGACTCTAGAATTAGGCGATATTATTAAGCTTTGGTGATTATTAAGTGTCGGTAATATGCAGTAGGCGTGTCCCCGGTGAGGCCCAAAAAACTCGGTAACTCTAAAATTACTAAAATTGCATAATTATTTGTTTGTGGAGGGGGGAAGGAGGGAATTGGCAAACGTTATTTAGGAGAATGGCGTTTTTATTTGGAATAATGGTAGGCATTATCCCTCGGTATCAGGCACGAGGGCATTAATCATCGTCACTGGTCGAGCTTTCCCCGTTCGTCGGACAAGGAGATCGGCTCGCAAATATACCCTTGGTCACCTTGGTCCGAGAGGTGGGCTGCATAATACATATTACTTACTTACACATGGACTCGCGATTAGAGCGATATCTATAATGCATATAAAAGAGGCGAGGAATGATGTTGTTGCGTAAATGTGAGCCGAGCGGAGCCCCGGACCGTGTTTAGGAACAAGTAGATTTTTACTGTTCTAAGTGAGTTATTCTCGGTAATGGTGGGCTCGTGCGTGCGCAGTGCTAATTTGAATAGTTATGCGCGCGCGAGCGGCGCGGGGCCCGAGGCGACCACCTCGAGCGAGGCTTTCGCGCGCCTTCGGGGAAATCGGCAGCGCGCACTCAATCTTATCTGCGCCTTGCTTAGCACACGGACACTTGGGCGAGAGAGAGAGATATATATATATATATATAGAGAGAGAGAGAGAGAGAGAGAGAGAGACGAGGAAGCTACAGGAACTCGGTTGCCCGGAGTCCGAGAAGCGGCGGCTGCCCCGGCAAAAGACCCCAAGAGATCACCTTGATTTACAAGGGCCTGCTAAAACTTCACGCACCGTACTTGGAACGGGAGAGGCCACGCATCTTCTGGAGCTACCGAAACCTCCCCGTTGCTCCGCGCTTTGATCCCAATCGGCACGGCCTCCTTTTCACTCCACTTCACTCCACTCCACTCCACGCTCAATCTTCCACTCCCTTCCCTCGTTTGTCTCTTCATTTTCCTTTTTTACGCGTATTATCGGTCGCGCAGGATGACGATTTTTTATTCTCCGCACTCACTTCCGAGAGCTTGAGGCCGACCGGCGGTGATTTCGTGCACCCTTCCTCCCCTCATCATTTCGGTCTCCTTCTACGAGACTTTTCTTCATCTTCTTCTTCTTCGTCTCCTTCTTCTTCTTCTTCTTCTTCTTCTTCTTCTTCTTCGTCTCCTTCTTCTTCTTCTTCTTCTTCTTCTTCTTCTCTTCTTCGTCTCCTTCTTTTAATTCTTCGTCTCCTTCTTCTTCTTCTTCGTCTCCTTCTTCTTCTTCTTCTTCTTCTTCTTCTTCTTATTCCTCTTCTAATTCTACTCTTTTCGCATAAATATTCTCAATCAGAAGCGCTTGGACCTCAGCCTAACGCCAAATTGTAATTGACGGAATTCCTCGCTTTCGTATCTCTTTGCGTCCTTTATTCATTGCCACTCTTTATCCTTTGACGAATTGTGCATTTGTATTTGATTGATTTTTTTTTTTTTTTTTTTTTTTTACAAATTTCATATTTTTAATTCTCTATCAGAAGATGGAATTATTTATGAATTATCTTAATTTTTCTATCCTTACTATGATTATTATTAAATTGTATACGTCTCTTTATTCTTTAAAAACTTGGTTCTATTCCCTCTTTGTGCACATAATTCTCATACGGTATATTTAAAATACTAAGAATATTCTAGATTATTCTTGAAAAATCGTAAGCCCCGATTAATCAAGCTGACTAATCTCATTATTTTAAAGCATCAATAGCAATAATTCATTCTATATCCTTGTTTTTTTTTTTTTTTTTTTTTTTTTTTTTTTAAACAAATAAATACATAACTTCTCTATCAGAAGATGGAATTATTTATGAATTATCTTAATTTTTCTATCCTTACTATGATTATTATTAAATTGTATACGTCTCTTTATTCTTTAAAAACTTGGTTCTATTCCCTCCTCGATCCATATGTGTTATTACAAATTTTTACCTTTGCTTAATGTAAATTTTTGTAGCTGTCACTTTCAATTGTGTGTGTTTAGCAAACTCGTATTATTATCCATCTTTCGTTTACGTTTTTTTTTGTTTCATTTTTTTTTTTTTTTGGTTTTGTTTTATAACGTCAGGAATCATTATTACATATAAGTACATAAAATTTCGTTATTAAATCGGTTATCGTGCACTCGCATGTAATAACAATGTTCCTTATTCTGTAAATTATATATGTATTCTTTTAATTCACTATATATTTACGATTATTTTGTGAGGATTACCGATGTGGAGCAGGCGCTATTAATTTGAAAGTAATATCGTGATAAGTTTGTAGCAATAACGTGCATTAGTCACATCAGCAATTATATATTATGAATGAATGGATTCGTCCATAATTACTATATATATATATATATATATATATATATAGACTAAAGCTTATTTTACTATTATTAATATAATGTTATTATTTATATAATTATTCAAAGTAGTATACAAAGTATTTATAAAAGATTTTGGAAAAAGAATAATTTAAGGGGATACAATAGTATTTATTTTGTTCGAATAAGCTGGAATTTTCCTATTATACAATTTATACAGTAAAGTATAATATTTTTGATATAATTTTGATTTGTGGTTGACAATTACGAATAAATATTTTATTTATGAAATAAGATTAACAAAATATTTTATACACGGGATAGCAGAAATACAATATGATTTAACAACTATATAGATAAATTATTACGTGATACCTCATCCAAAATCCACGATCTACATATAAAATTAGACTTAATAATTAGAACTGGAGCAATAGAGCAACCAAATGAACCAATCAGCATTCGAAATCGGAAGCGCTTGATCATAGTGGCTATATTCAACTCTCTCTCTCTCTCTCTCTCTCTTTCTCTCTCTCTCTCTCTCTCTCTCTCTCTCTCTCTCTCTCTCTCTCTCTCTCAACAATTAGAAAACACTAATTTTGAATGTTCGTCAGTCCATTTCATACTTCTATTACTCTCATTTTAATTAGTATATCTCAATTTTTTACGTAAATCTTCTTCATTTTTTTTTTTTTTATTTTTTGTAGAGGAATTTATTTAGTAATAAATTATATACGTGTTTCTGGAACACAGTATTATAATGTAAAATAGAAAATGTTCTTGTATAATTTATATGTAATAAAAATTAACTATTCGACCATGTAACATTTAAGTTTGTTTCGTAATTTATGGAATGAAAAAATCACAAATCACCCAAGTATACAAGAAAATTATAAAAATATTAGCAAATATTTGCTCGAACATTGAGCAGAATGAGCAAAAAATTTGATAAAACCGTATTTCAACATGTATCGATTAAAAAACGTGTAAAATTATCCGTAGCAGCGTATACATACCATTGATTTTTCACTTTTATTTAAACAATAATTTAATCATAAAAATCGTTAAATAATTGATAGGATATATACTCCTAAAATATACTAATCCTTAAAAAAAAAAAAAAAAAAAAAAAAAAAAAAAAAAAAAAAAAAAAAAAAAAAAAAAAAAGAAAGAAAGATGAAAGAATATTTCGTAAAAATAAAGTCAAAGATCTCAAAAATAAAATTGTCTTTAGAAGAAAAATTTCTTAATACTATATATTGTTTTAAATACGTCCTCAAAGGCGGAAGTCTTAATTTTATAAAATTGTTTTCTACTTCACTGTAGTTTCTAATATAAAGGTTTCCATCTATAATTTCTATTAAAAGCAATTGTTTCTTGGATACAAATAATGATGAAAGAAAACGACGAGAAAAAGTTTGAATAAAATCTCATATTGTAACTCGTGCGTTTGTACGTGCGCGTGTGCGTAAGCCATATTAAATCATGAGATCTAAGAATTTAATTACATTTTTAAATATTTCACTTGACAAACTAAAGTGAAATACCGCTCATCGACACGCATGCATATTCGAAAATTCCATTAGAATAAGTGCATCGTAACGTTTTTATCATAAAAATTCTTAATTGTAATTTATACTATTTAAATTTTACGTATACTGACGTACACTTAGCGGTAACTTATTCACCCATGCATAAACGAGTTTTTAACCTTCTATGTATACTGTATATAAAAATATACTTTATAGGTTAAGAACTCGTTTTCACACGAGCGAAAACGTTGCCGGCAAATGTACATCGTAAAATGTAAACCTTTAAGCATCGAAATTTACCGCGGTCTATATGTTAGTTTTATGGAGTTATATATATATATATATATATATGTGTGTGTGTGTGTGTGTGTGTGTGTGTGCGTGCGTGCGTGCGTGCGTGTGTGCGCGCGCGCGTGTGTGTGTGTTGCAATCACCTTTTTCATATACTAATATTGAATTTTGACATGCCGAGCGTAATAATGCTCGAAGTATATGGCAGGGCGTGCAATTTGAAATTTTGATTTCGACGGGGGCCTTGATGAAGCAATCCTATTATTTTCATCGATCAAAGAAAAAAAACCAAATAGACAGAGTATATGAAAAAAAATTCACAACTTCATTCATTTATGACACTATCGAAGCTATCATTTTTAAAATACCCTTTTAAATGTTAAATAAATAATGCTCGTATATAATGTAAGGTATCACGAAGGCCTTGCGTATTCAAATTAAAATTAAAAGTATCATTGATTTGTGGTTAATCTAAACTCAAAATTACTTTGATGATATAAGACGTATGTTATTATTAAAGCACGTGAGATGGGCTTTTTCTCATTATTGCGCTATGAAATATGCTAACAGTTAAATGAAAGATAAAGGTTTTCTAATAGCATTAGGATACGTTAATTATTATTTGGTTATATTTTTTCATTTTTCGCAACGAATGAGAGACATCGGAATAATAATTCACAAGCATGCTAAATTTTACGATCAACTTTCGTGGAATTCGTTTCCCTGTCGATTGTCTCCATCGTCATTGGCAGCCGTTCTATCTTCCTTCTCCCTCTCCCAACTTCCCTCCCTCATTCGCTCTCTCTCTCTCTCTCCCTCTCTCTCTCTCTCTCTCTCTCTCGCTCTCTCTCTCGCTCTCTGTCTGGTTCGACTCATCTGTCTTTCTCTCCCCACGATATAAATAAATAACGCTTTTATCTTCCTTTTCGTATCCCCTTGTTTTTTACTCTTTTCTCTTTTATTCGTTTATATTGTAGTCCGTGTAATGTAAATTTGCTATTATTTTTTTTTTTTTTTTTATTTTTTTTTATTTATTTATTTATTTTTTTTTTCTATTAAATCTATCCTTCCTCGCTTTTCATCGATCTGAGGACTACCCGTGAAGCTGATTCTCATACTTGCAAATTATCGTTAACACACTTTGGAGAATCATCGAACACATTGAAGTAGCCGTTCTAATTTGAAAAAAAGAAACAAACTGCAAAAATAAGAATAAACGAGGGGGGAAGGAAAAATAAAATCAAGAAAAAAAAAAACGAATTTGAATACGGAGAAAATGTAACACATATTATCGAGCTGTATAATATACTTAATTGTATAGATGATTGAGAATTGCAGCGATTGCAGAGAAAAAGTGGCAGGAACTCGAGCTCCTATCGTTCCTTTATCTTTTCTTTTACCCCTTAATGTTCTCGGCTCTTCAATAGCCACGAGCGAGCCCTGCGGCTTTCAAAATTAGCTGCGTCGCAAGTCGACATACCATCAGAGCAAACTCAATGAGTCGATGATGACGCAAAATGGATACATATGTATGAATACGCACGCCTTTGAAATTGAAACGTCCCAATTGTCCATTCTTTCTTTCAGCGAATCACCCTCTTCTATGATAAGAATATTCTCTCTCTCTCTCTCTCTCTCTCTCTCTCTCTCTCTGTGTGCGTGTGCGTGCGATTGTTATAAAAGATTGAAAAACGATATCATACGATTGGTGATAATTTTGTTGGCTTACAATGTTAATGATTAAGATTGTGGTACAAACAATGAGCAGCGAGTGCGGATATGCATAATTTGAATTCCGTTAAAATATAAATTATGTACGTACGATGGAATTATACGTGCCAGGGTATTCCAAAAATTATGATAATCAAATTGTACGGGATTGCGAATAAAGATGCGCACTGTGAATACGAGTTTTGCTAAGACTTCGGGCCAAAGCTACCATCGGTGCAATATTTAAATCTTTCACCAAAAAGAAGGAAGGATGTCGGTGCGATGGGCGTGTAGGAATAGGTCAAGAGAAAGGCTGGAAGTGCCGAGTCCAGATGAATGTGCGTCGTTGCTCACACGGATTACACATTACACGAGAGACGATGTGCCCCCTTCCCCGGCTCGTTCGGCCGCATCAATGACGACGGGAAATCCCCGAAAAATGATATCGTCTTTATCAGTTGAGACGCACTTTTCCTGGAAAAAGTCGTATAGATAAATAAGCAAAGAAAAGTAGGAGGAGAGGAGAAATATGGAACGATGACGATGCGATCCTGACTTTAACGTGCGTACTACACACGGTTCGGCAAAGGGGACGGGCAAGAAGGGCAGCGGTGGTGAGGGAATAGAAACGGGAGAGGGGGGTGCGGTGAGGGGGGATGTTGAGGGAGGGGGGGGGAGGCGACGACGGCGATGTCGTAAGGGAAGCAAATATTGTAATAGAGAAGAGTACACGTGAGAATGCACGTGAAGAAGACCGATTGAGAAGTAGATGAAAGGTCGGCGAGGGGGAGATTAAAATGTTATTAGGGAGGGGCGCAGTGACGCGCGAGATTGAAAGATAAGGGCTGGTCTCCGTGGTCTCTCTGGTCTCGCTAATGGCGATGCAGGTTCCGACGCCCACGCTCCCTTTTCTCGGCCTACCGCCCGTCGACATTCGCTTCATTTTCCAAATGGACTATGGAAGCCGTACGCGCCTCGGTAATGCCATCGTGTCTCATCCGCTCCTTTCTCGATGACACTTGTTCGACAGTTGCGTCACTCTGCTCCCTCCTCTTCCTCTTCTTCCTCCTCTTCCTACTCTTTGTCAGTGAGCTACGTGACGTAACCCAACAGATCGCCCTTCTTCTCCTCCTTCTTCCACTCTTAGTCCTCTTCTTTTCATCTTATTTTCAATTTTTCTCAAGCACTCCGATCTCTATATTACGCGTCATGGACGCATTTATCGGCCTATTCCAGCTTACCAGCTTACATCGCTTACTCCGCTTCTTCTTCCTCCTCATCCTCCTCCTCCTCATCATCATCATCGTCACCCCCCCCCCACGATTCATGTATAATATATGTATATATCGCGTATCGCGCTCGAATTCCTCTCGTCCTCTTAGCGAGCTACACACGCCGACTCGCCACTTCTTGCTAACATGTTGCAACGGCCATTTTCCCTTTTAATACGCATACTATATAGCTCCTAACGCGCTCGTACATAATCCTTCTAACTAATGTATTCTTTTACAAAACGATTCCATTACCATCCTATCTCGAATACGTAAATTTCGTCATGATATTGGAGTGCGACCGAGTGAACGCCAAGGTAAGTCAACGCATGGAAATTAGAATCCAACTCCATATACAATAGTATTTATAGATTCCCGATTCAAAATTTCAATTAAATATATATATTCTGGTGTTAATACATATAAAACATACTATTCATTTCGGCTCTTTCGAATATTAAACCCTTTTTCAATAATAAAGTCCAAAGACAATTTCTAAACTCTTTTTAAAGCAACTTTCTCCTCGTCTATTAGACTATAGATATAGCGACTAAAGATTTTTTATTTATTATGCG
>NW_011948423.1:7857598-7897125 GCF_000503995.2 Ceratosolen solmsi marchali
ATAATTTATCTACTTTTATCAATTTCACTGATTTTAAGCAATTTATACGTACCAATCTCCTCGAAGCTTTGTAATTAAAAATATTCGTATTCTTACGACTCTTTTTAAGCGTAATTTATTAACTTTCGTCGCTTACATTCTGTACATTAATTAAAAAAAAAAAAGAAAAAAGAAATTTTGCAACTTTTTAGAAAAATTAATTTATAAAAAAAAAAAAAAAAAAAGGAATCGTTATGTTCTATGGAAAGTTTCTTATTTCTAGTAAAAAAAAAAAAAAAAAAAAAACACCATTTAATGAGATATAATATTTTATTTTAACTTTATGTTTATTTAATTACCTTCTGAGTAGCTAATAGTTAGAAATTAAGTTTTTTAGAAATTTAGTTTTTGTTTTTAAACTTGATTCAATTATATTCCAATTCTAAAACAACTTAGAGCTTATATATTTACAAACTTTTTGGTATTATGGAAATCTTGTCAATAAATGGGAATTTATTTTAATGTAACCGAATTCAATAAAAACTATATGTATGCGCAATAATATTCATAGCCCAGTATAATCCAATAGCATGTTAAAAGAAATTTTATTAAAATTTCATTCATTTTATCAATTTATATTTATTTAATTACCTTTTTGCAATGTTTCTTTATTTTTGATCGCATAAAACTGCCAAAAAAGAAAATTCGCAAAACTGTTTGTGCATAAATATTTATAAATTGACAAAGAAATGAACAAAAAAAGAGGGAGTGAGTGGGAGAGAGAGAGAGAGAGAGAGAGAAAGAAAGAAAAGAAAAGAAAAAAAAAGAAAAGAAAAAGTTCCTTAAAATTTGAATATACAATTTAAAATCAAAGTTGCATCTTTTTTTTATTTTTAATTTCATCGCCTCATAGCATTTATCCTCAGACAAAAATGTATTAAAAACTTAATTACAAATTCTTTAAGTAAATTATTAATTTATTCAAATAAACAATGCCCATCCGCGATTAATTATGTTTTTAACTATTTTTTATGATTTAAAATTGATGGTTTGTTTGATAAACTTGGCTCATACTGTATTAATAGTGAGTAAAAATACTCTCTGCCAATTGCCATTGCTATTATAGAATATCATTGATTTGTTGATAAAGAAAGTTAGAATAAATCTTAACTTACAAGGCGCATAAAAATAATTATAAATATTCTCTCTTTTAAGTATCCCGTTGCAAACCTGTAAATTTGCCCTATGATCGAATAGGGTGCCTCCAGCGTTTTTGTAAGCCCCACATTATACATCATTGGATTATAGTCACTATTTTACATCCTTGTTGCATATGTTTTATTAGCTTGAAAAAAAAAAAAAAAAAAAAAAAAAAAAAAAAAAAAATTATGAGGCTACATATTAGCATATATCAATTCTCGGATTTTAAAACATGTTACCATTATAGCGCACGCTCGGTAATGAGCTTGAAGTTGTACGAAATAACTTTTAATTTATTGAATATTTATGAAAAATATGCTAGCAAAGGAATTTTATAAATGACATTCAATGATAATGCAAATAATATAAAAAGTTTGCTCATCATAATAGTTTATGTTTTTATAAATGACCAACTTAATTGAATTTGATTTATCCTTACATTATTCACATCACATTTTTAATCCATAATTAATTAAATTTTCTAATGTAATATGATGTCGGAGGAGATTGTGATGTAATTTTAACTTTTTAAATCTTTAATGTAAGAGAAATATGTTCGATAATCAACCCTCGATAAAAATTTACTCGAAGGTTCTCGATAGATTTGACTTAATTTCAGATGAATATAATCAACCGGGCAAAATGATTTACAAGCAAATCTTTCAGATCAAGACTTTAGCTAATATAATTAAAGAAATTTACTCAGGATACACATAATGAAATTGGTTCCGCCTTTTTCTATTAAATAAAAGTAGAATGCGAGTAAGTAATACGAGCAAATACGAGTAAAGACGAGTAAATAAGATTGAATAAAGTAAGGGTAAAGAGCTTCCCTGTCCAAAGATATTTTCATAAATGTCGAACAGAGTCTATCTTAAAAATTATTAAATGTTGAAAGCGCGATAATTATATTATATACGATCTATTAGTTGATGTTTATCACAATTATTTTTCCAAGATAGATAAAGAAAAAAATGATAATAAAATTATTGTACGGAAGCAATATTTTGAATGGTCTGTTAAAAATACTTCATATAATGCTTATATTTAATTTATTTTTACTTTAGGATAAGCTGTCCCAAATGTTATAAAGATCTCTGATATAAATCTCTGACGATAAATCATGGAACCTTTATGAAAATGCTCCAGTTACTATTTAGCATGGAGATGAAACTCAAGCTACTGACAATTTAATTAACATTTATTATATATAATTGTTCAAAAGCAGCATGTGTTTGTTTTTTTTCTATTACCCTTCGCTAATATCAATTATACTTGGTGAAAAAAAAAATATTAAAATTATTATAATGGTTATATATATATATATATATATAAAGCGTGTACGGGCCGTTGATACCAATAAATATATGAAAATTTCATTTTTTTGCATGATTTAAAATTCTATAAAATAAAAATATACACATACATGTGTGTGTGTGTGTGTGTGTGTGTGTGTGTGTGTGTGTGTGGGTGGGTGAGTGGGTGGGTGGGTGGGTGAGTATGTATGTATAATTAGTTATTGCCATTTGTCTTAATTCGTTATCAGCTCATGTACAAAAACATAATTAAGCTTCTCTTTTTGCATTAATTTGGTAATAATCGAACATTTACTTTCATAAAACCATTATCTTGGAATTATCCAATATTATTTCTATTATTTATAATATCAGATTTTTAGATTTTTATTTCATATAATTTTACAAAATATACATGAAATATAAAATACTGTTAATATGGTTTTTTGATAATTTAATAAATAAGTTTCTTAACTTCCTTTAAAAATATTATATTATATTTCCAATTTACAGTTTAATTTAAATATAGAAATACTATTTTTAATACTTAATAAAATATATGTATAATTTTTTTTTCACTCTTATTTAATGTTACAATATAATCTCTGAGAGTATAGATGAATATGTTTTATAAATACTAAATATATTTAATTTAACTAAAGTATTGCTTAATATATTTTAATACATATAAATATAGCCAATAATTAACATCCTTAGTTTAACAAAATAACGAGAAGATTATTATAATTTTACCTTTTTTTTTAATACGATAGAATCATAATGTTTAATCAAATTATCCATAAATAAAGAATTATTTATGCTCAATGTAAAATATGCATTTAAAAATTATATAATCTCCGATGTAATTTTTCAGTAGTTTAATGGAGTAACTGAATAATTAATATTTATCATATTGAGAAAATACGTTTTTTGAAATCATAATATTGCCTTAATTAACGAATATTAAAGAAAACTTATATATATATATATATATATATATATATATATATATTTGTTAAACAAAAATTATTATGATTACGAAAAAAAAAAGTTTCTCATAAATATTTCTAATAACTAAAGTATAGACCGCAAATATTTTTTCAATATTGATAAAAAAAAAAAAGGGTATGAACAATTTATATTAAAATTAATTTAAATTAATCTATCTAGAGATTTCTTATTAAATAGTTGCTAAAAATCAGTGTATTAGACTGCTTGAAGAATTTGTCATTTAATGTATATTGTAAAAGACCCAGGATGTATATAAACTGCATGTAAGTTTATGAGAAAGAAATATCTCAAATTTGAAATTGTAAGGTATTGTATGGAATGTACATTATATGACATCTTCTAGTGAAAAATTAAGTTCGACGTAAAATTTTCGATGAATGCTTTAGCTTTATATATGCATATGTATATATATATATATATATATATATATATATATATACATGAGTGCGCGTTTATCTAAGTATTAAAAATGTATTCCTACATAAATTGGGAATGCTTGAAAGTATTAGATAAATAGAGTAGTGGTGCAGCGTTTTAAAAGGCCCAGAGACAAATGAAACCAATCGGTTTTAACTCATAAAATAAATATAGGCATAAATTGTTTTTATAATGATACGCGTACATATAATGTTGAAAAATCGTATTTTAATCATAAAAACTCCAGTGACTGAAATTGTCTATTTGATTACGTGCGTAAAATACGAGTTCATGCTGTTTAGTTAATTAATGTATTTCATCATCGTATACGCTTCGAGTGGTTTAATTAAAGTCTTCTTGGCGATTTTCGACTGCATATTTATGTGGTAATAATCAATTGCTCGTACGAATAGGAAAAAAATGAAAAAGAAGAAAAAAAACGGAGAAAAGATAAGAATGTTCAATTGTAGCAAATGAAATAATAAAGTTATTGGGAAAAAGTAGGATATTGTCAGCGCAAAAAACTATGTTTTCTTCGAATGCGTTAATTGCTCAATCGACGGATAATAGATGATAAGGGCTATTCTAATTTAGGCTATGCAATTGAGGGTTGGGCTCCTGTGGAGATAAGGAGTCATCTCTGTCTGCCAGCTTGTCTCTTTTCCTATCTCTCTCTCTCTCTCTCTCTCTCTCTCTCTATCTCTATCTCTCTCTCGCTCTCTTTATCTATCTTCCTATCTTTGTATATATCGTCTCGCTTCCTCTTTGAGACTCAGCACTCTACGCAACGTACGATTATCGCTCGTTTCGGATCTCCGTCAGAGATTAAACGCGTGGTGACGTGCTTCTTTGCCTCTTCGCGGCCTCCAACTCTTGGGGGCTCGACCATCTCCCTGACTCTTTTTCCGAGACTCGTGGCGTAGTGGTCTCTTGATTACTCGCTGCTGCTACTGGTCACTGTCATCGCTGGCGTTAGACACGATATGCTCTCCCCCTCTCCGCCCCCCACCCCCCGACGCCATTCCTTCTCCCGATACCCCTCCCCCGCTCGCCTGCCGCTCATTCTTTATATATCTTTTTATCTATATTCCTCTATCTATCCCTGCCCCCCTCTCTCTCTATCTCGTCTCTATCTCGTCTCTATCTTCGTCTCTCTCTCTCTCTCTCTCTCTCTCTCTCTCTCTCTCTCTCTCTCTTTCTCCCTCTCGCCAACGTGACGATGTAGATGATAATCGAGCGGCACCCCGGTGATTTTAATATCCTCTCAATTAAATGATATTGCATAAAATTGATTCCCATTTGATAAATAAAGGAGAGAGCCTCGTGCAATGCTCATACCACAAATGTTCGCACACTAACTGCCCACAGATACACTTAACTTTCAAACAAATCAAGATATATATTGACATATATTGATTCGAGCTTATTGCATTCCGGAGATCAATTAATACACTCGATAGACTTAAAGCTAAAAGATCCTCTCATTGCAAAAGCGCTGTTTTCCAAGCGCTAGGAATATAAATGTAAAATTCTTCAATCTATCGAGTGAAATTATATTATTATCACATATTAAAATATTTTCTGCGTTTGGCATTATTTCGTACACCCAAGCATTATATTAGTAATCTTACACAGAAAGCACAAAGACCTAATTATCAAGTAAAACATTTCGGCCATAATCAGTCGAATGATAATCCTGTTTATTTTGAAAAGAATTGAGACCTCGACTTGGCTGACATGGATTGAGCAGCTTAGGTACATGGCTGTGCTAACATCATATAATCGACGAACGCAATATGGGAACGACCCGACAATAGAACTTTGACATCTTGGCTAACGACATAAATAAAAACGCATCAAACCAAAGCTTATTTTCTTATATATAGAACAAATTCCTGGCATACGTTTTGATGATAAATCGTCAATTCGGTAATTTAGGTGTCACGTACGACAACACCTGGTAAAGCTCAATAAAATCTCCACAATAGCATTCAATTTATCCCGAATATTTCACTTTCAAAAATGTTATCGATCTGAAATATGAGAATATTGAGAAATACAAAAAGAATTAAGTCAGAATTATGAACAATAGGAAAGCTCATCGCTTATGTTATTTTTTCTTTTTAGTAATAAAGTCAAGTGCTTACCATTCATTATAAGCCATCTCATTACTTATATGTAAAATCAACTATTTATAGTGAGTTTATATGCATTTAATTAACATTTTAACGTCACGTCACATCGTTTCTTATTCACTTCATTCACTATCATTAACAGCTATTTTTAAGAGTTATATCTTCCATATCGCTTCATACACTACGAATATGCTTATTTATGATCGATTTATAATGAAATGAATACTTTGAATAGATTAGTGGGTGGAAAAATGAATTTATTACACTTAAAGTTTTCTATTATTAAGCAGAAAAGCATTTATTTATATATTAATAAATTTAGTTCATATTCATTTAATTGATTTCCTTTGTTTCTCTAATTATTAAATTATTATTAAATTAAATATTCATTGTAAAAATGTTTTGAATAAATAAAGTTCCTTCCAATTATATTTCTTATGTTTTCATATATTTAACTTTTAATTTTAATATTCTTCTATTAATAAATGCTAAATATATAAGTAGAATTGAAAAAAAAAAAAAAAAAAAAAAAAAAAAAAAAAAAAAAAAAATTAAGTTAATTTGTTATTATTAATGACGAATATAATATTATTTTTATTAAGACAAGAAAAAAAGGTTAAAAAATATCTAATTATTTCACTAAGAAAATTTACAAAATAATCAACATAATAATATAAAATGTAAAATTAAAATACCCAATAAAAGATAAATATTTTGACGGATTTTAATTCTTTGTTTCAATTTATACGTAATGACAAATTTTATATTTAGATCAAAGATTTCTTTGATATGAAAAAATTCATAAGTCTATTTATCTACACAAATCAGACTTTATTTAAACAATAGTTTATATAAAGCAGCCTTATGTAATTATTTGATCATGTAATTAAAGCAAAGAAAGTACGTTTTTCTATCAAATATATAACGATACCTACATATTTTTCTTTCCAAAATCACAATGAAACATTTATGTTATATACTTATCTGTATTTGACCAAACAATTTGGTCTTCGTATGAGTGCCTACGTAATTATATACATATATCTTACTTTCAGTTAAAGGATTTATTTAATATGATATTAATAAATTTTATACCAAAGAATAAATCAATGATATATAATAAAACAAAGATTTTCTGTGAAAAAAAATTTCACATTGTCACTTTTATTTAATTATGAGTATTAATTAAAAAAAAAAACTATAGTTATTATTAAATATTATTTACGGATTAAACTGCTAAGAAATGATTTAAAATCTTCCCATTAAAGAAATACTATTCTTGAAAACTAAACAACTTTTTAAATAATTAAAATTAAAATGTTTTGGAAATTTATTACTTATATACATATTGCAAACAATAAAATACAATTAATAATTCAAATTCTACGATTTCATAAAAAGTAATAATATTTATAACGACTTCTTTTATATCTAAAGTTTATCAAAATTTTTTAACTTATATACAAACTTGTAATAACACAAATATTACAATAAAAAACAAAGAAGCAATATTCGTAATTATACAGTAAATAAAAAAAAAATTAAAAAAAGTAAGGAAAAAGTAAATAAAAAAAGCTAAAACAATTAAAATTAAAAATTAAAAGTCAGGGAGCGATATAAAATAGTAAGAAGAAATGTAAAATATGAAAAGAAAGAGGTATTGAATTTTAGTATGGGAAAAAACCAACGGAATAGAACAAGAATAGAAGATGAATCAGAGGATTTGGAATACCTAGAAAAAGAAAAAAAAATACATTCAATCTACTGCGCAAATGAACAAACTTTAATAAGGAAAAAAAAAGTAAGTTAAAGAACTCTGAAAAGACTCTTAAAAACATAAAATTGAGAAACAAGAAATGAATATAAAAAATATAAATTTTAGAGAACAAAATAATATAATAATGTAAGAGGCAGCCAAAATAGATATTAAAATTAATTTCAATAGCAAAAAACGTGAATTATATAAATTAATTGAATTAATAGTTAATGTAATGAATATTGTAAGTAATCATACAAAAACAAGAATAAGAAGTATTGATAAAATGGAGCGATTGATTATCCAAAATTCCGTAAAACAGAAAAAAAAAACTGAAACTGAAATAATATTCAATATCCGTTAAACAATTGAATATATAAAATAAAAGGTATATAAAAATTTTTTGGTTAAATACTAAATAAGAACATGTTAAATAGATACGATTGGGAGAAAAAGGTAAAATATTACAAAAAAAAATTATTTTAGAATTGAAAAGAAAATTATAATAGAATTTATAATATATATACTTCTATAGGCAATAAATTAAGTAAAAATTTATAATTCCTACAATTTAATAAAACGAATTAAAAAGATGCAAATAGTTTTGAAAAGAATATTATAATTAGAATGAATGTCAAAGATTGAAAAGCAGAAATAAATTAAATTCACCAATCGTGCAATGAAACAATTATAACAAGTAAAAACAAAATTTGTTTCAATATAATTTAATTTAAATATATATATATATATATATATATATAAATAAATTACAATATTTAGAAATTATTTATGTCTTAAAGTATCTACTTAAAGTTAATAAAATATTTATCACATCGATGTTAAGGAGAAAATTAAATTAAATTTATTATTCATATAATTGAGCATTAAACAGTAGAATAAATTATAAAATAATCATTAGAATAAAGATATACTGATTGATGAAATTATGACGTAAAAAAATAAGCTACTGTTAAATATAAAAATTCATGATCGGAAAATTATAGTGATAATATAAAAATAAATAATATATATATACATTACAAATTGAAATAAATTTAAATTAACAAAAATACGAAAACAGAAAAACAGCAATTACTATGCGTAGCATAATATATTTAGAATTAATAAAATTATTATAAAAATAATTAATAAAATAGAAGAGAAAGATATAAAATAAATAAAAAAGATAGTTATAATATTAATGTCATTTCATTGAGGATGGATAGAAACTATACAACTAAACTATAAATAAAGTAAGAAATAAGTAAAATATAAAGTACGTAAATTTGAGAGAAAATAAGATTGAAAAAGCAATAAATATTACAGAAGATATATAAAAAATATAAATATGAAGAAAAAAAATGTCATAAAAATACAGAATAGCACATGCACTACAGCATTGAAAGAGATTTAGGAAAAAAAAAGTGTAAGAATATGTATGTATAAGAAAAATGTAAAGTTAAAAGAGTAAAATTTACTTTTCTAAAGAGAGATTCAAAAACAAAAAAATTAAAAAAAAAACTTAATCGATTAAGAAGGAGATTATATAAAATACAAACTGGAATTATTGATTTATACATTATTAAGAATAAATGAAAGGATGTGATTGAAATGTAATATGATACAAGGAGAGTAAATGAATAATATTGATCATTTTAAATTATTCAAATAAAATGAATATATATTATATTACGTAGTAATGTAAAAAGTTAAAAATAATATATATTTAAATACAATAATATTTAAATTTTATATATAAGACTTATAAATATTTTATAAAAGAAATATGAAATATTGTTATAGATTATAGTAGAATACAATTTTATAGCCAAGATTATAAATTCAAGAATCAGATATTAGAACATAAATTTTAATAAGCTTTTAAATTAAATAATAATCATTATTTTATGATGAAAAAGAATTAAGTCATAAATATTTATAATTTAGATAAAAATAATAATATCAAGTAAAGGAAATAAGAAGATATATATATATATATATATATATATATATATATATGAACATACACAAATTTTGCATACATTAGTGAATATGAAAACAAATCATAAAATTAAACTTATTTATAAACAGTAATAAGAGAAGGTTAAGAAAATTATTTAATCAAAGCTTAAAGAAGGTTAAAGCATTTTTTTAGAAAGCAATTCATTTAAAAAAAGAAATAAATAGAAAATTGAAGAAACAAAAATAAATGAAAGGAAAAATAGATTGAATAGATACAACTTATTGAAAAAGTCAGTTTTTATTAAGAAGAAGAATAAAGCAGATAATTGGATATTGTACGTAATAAAAATACTATATATATACGCATATAAAAGGGTATAAAAATTATAGAAAAACTTATTCTAAATTATTTATTTTAATTTTATATAAAACTAAAAATAGAAAATAAAAAATTACGAGATTAGAAAGTAGATTGTAATTTTATTCATATACATTTTATATATACAACTACTTACACATTGCTTTATTATAGTTAAGCCTTTATTCGTTTGTTTAAAAAGTCTAAGTATAAAAATTGATGTTTTGTGTAAGCGAATATTTGCAATATAAGATAAAATAGATCACTTCTAACATTTGTAGTCTTTAATATTTTCATAAAATATAGTGCTCATTAAATGTAAGTACTTGCAATAACAATGAATATACAACTATGAACAAATACCTGCTCGCCTGTATGTTTTTTAATATATATATATATATATATATATATATATATATATATATATATATATATATATATATATATATATATATATATCTTATATAAGTCTATAAATTACGTATAAATTGGAAAAAAAATTTATTATGTATCTTAAGCATTGTTTAAAAATAATGATTTATGTGTATGAAATATGAATATGTATTAAATGACTGAGTACATTAAATTTAACTTATAATGATTCGAATAATTATAGATAATTATGGATTATATGAAATAAAATTTTTTATCTAATAAAAGTATATTTATTTTATCTTAAGAAACATTAATGTAAATTAATCACATTATAATAAAGGTTTTTAAAATTAATAATATATTATAATAAATTATTTGATTCATTTAAACGTATTTATGACTTTGAAATAGTATATATTTAATTTTTAATTAATAAGCGTAACCGGAATCAATACAATGATAAATAATAATTAATTACTTAATGTTTCTACTAAAATAATCCGTTTTTAATGCAACTGCTTGTGCGTTCATGTATATATATATATATATATATTTTTTTTTTTTCAACAAATTACTTGTTTTTATCGAGTAAACAAATTGTTGCATTTTAATTTATATGATGTGCAAATTTGAATTATACGATTAAATAATTGTTTTCAATTATATAATTTTTAAATACTTACTATAGTATTTTTAATAATTGCAGTAAGTAAGTATAGAAAACTGTATTAAATATTTGTTGATATATTTGTATAAAAATATAAATTGTGATTATACTTTTTATTAGCACAATACTCTTATGAAATATAGTAAGATAATGGCTATGTAAATCGCCGGTATTATCCAGCGCAACCACATGCGAGACACACATAAACTACAAGTAAATTGCTTGTTATTTTCAAGATTTGATGGTAACTCTTACACATAAATAAACTAACAGTACAATAGGCTGTAAGAGTTGAAAAGGCTATAATTCAGATACTGTGCTAATCAACAAATGTAGAAATAGAACAGCTCCTGCAATAGAGCAATTTTTCAAATAAATCGTTTACTTGGATCAAATAAAGGCTTTGATCAATTATTCTAAAATAACGGCGCTTTGATTTTGTCAATAACGAAAGGTATAAATAAAATAAGAAATGTGTTAAATGAGACAAATACGAATGAAAGAAAAATGTCATTTAAATCCATCTTTAATATAATGATGTTCAAATATATGATTTGATTAAAATTAATATTAACTATCTTAAATAGTAATCCAATTGTTAGAAAATAATTGGAAACGGTAATAAAAAAATACTGACCACAACGTTCACATTAAATCACTTTCTCTCTGTAATTAATCGAATGAAATTTTTGATAAGGAATTATTAAAACTGTCTATTATATAATTGCGCGGTGAATAAGTAAATGGACAATATTATAAATTTTCATTTATTCATTCGCATAATGTGACATAATTAGAATAATTTCACATTAAAATGATAACTTAAATATTACTTACATTTATAAGTTTATATTTGGCAATAGCGTTCTTAAACTTTTATAAGTGCAATAAAGAGTATTTCAAATCCATCCTCTAGTACTTTATAATATTATTTCGTATAAAATATATGTTATAAGCTTTTCAATTATTATTATAAAATTGTAATAACGAAATTAATGAATAATTTAAGAATGTTATTTAATATGCATAGTAAATAAATGAATTGATTATAGCTGATAGAAAATTAATCTTCTTAATATAAATTCTTTCATCATAGAGTCCCAAACAATGCTGTAACAAATATTTCACATAAAACTTTAATATTTATTGGCTATTTTTATAAATTTTTATACTACGTTATTCTCTTTATTATATTTATATTAGATTTTTACAGCTTAAAATGTATGATTGTATGTAAATAATGATTTACTGATGAGCAAAAGTTTTTCTTTCTTTTTTTTTTTCTTTTTTATGTAATAATACGTTAAAATATTGTTATTCTTAAAGTTCGTCAAACAGTATTGGCATATGACGAAATTTCACTTGACGCTTAAATAATAAAATTGAAATAAGTATACATTTTTAATGGATTCATTATACTTTCACCTGAAACCGGTTTTCACCAAGTTATTTATTGTCAATAATATAGAGAACATTTTGACTTGCTTACATACTATTTATTGCTTCTGTGACAATGCGAATAAAATTAAAGCAACCAAGCCGAAACTATGATGATTTTTATATCACCTAATCAAGTTATTTATGAAATCCACTTAATATATTCAATTCGATAGTCATGTATATTTAATTTCTTTAATTTTCCAAGATTTATTTGGGAGATTTACAAAAAATTCAATTGAATTTGATGCCGAACGAAAGTTTTAATAAAGAAATTTTTTAATTCGAATTTGTATCGAAGTATAATGTCTTTTGAATAAATATTCTTTTTACTTTCTTCGTTTGTCTTAACATATGTTATAAAATTATTATTATTATTATTATTATTATTATTATTATTATTATTATATATATATATATTACTTTTGATGTTTAATTTTTCAAATAATTCCAATGTTTTTTTTTATCAAAATTAATACAGATTGAGTTTTATCTTCCATGTGACATTCGTATAATAATGCATTTTGAATACTTTATGGAATATAAAACAAATATGTGTTTATTTGGAATTTCTTTAAAGATGTAGAAGATTAATATTGACGAAACATAAAATTGTTTGTTCAACTGTGTTAAAAATACTTACGAGCAAACCATTGTTAACAGAAATGGGGTTCCGTGTATTATACTGACAAATCATACAAATTCAAATACGCATAACATTATAATAACTTCATGTTTAAGTTTATACGAGCATAAGTATCTACTTACGGCAAATCAAGTCTTCTTTATATCTTTACAATAGTAATATTTCTAAATAGCGTTCTTATATCTTATTTGGCATGATGATTTTGAGAAGTTCAATGCTAATGTAATCGATACGTATAGATGGTCAACATTGACATTCCAATTATAAAATAATGGCCATTGAAATTCAAATATTCAAATGCTGTAATTATTTTCTGGAATATACTATAATAAAAGTTTATTATAAGTTTTCAGGCAAATTATACAAGTATATAAGATTAGAATGTGTTGTAGTCCAAGCTAATGGAAAGAATGAAATGGAATTTAGAATTTTGGAATAGTTAGAAATAATTGCTTTTATCGACAACGTGAAAAGTGAGTCAGAAAATTTTTTTTAACAATTTTTCGTTATAATATTTTCTGTTATTTTACCATTACGACATTTCAATTATACTTACGTTACTTTAATTATTCATAATTACCTTAATCTCCGGTATAATTCAATGCTCAAATAATACTTAATCGCTAATAATTCATTTTATAAGCAACTAATGTAATTAAATGCAAATATAATTATCGTAATTTCCAATACCCTATTAATATGAATTTTAATCAATTTTTTTTCTCCTTTAAATACCATTACGTATGCTCATACTTATATGTAAATTGCGCCAAATAATAATAACGATAAGAATAATTCATCAATTCTTAAGAAATAGACTATTTCATATAAGCTTCGCAAATAGCTTGCATTGGTCTTTGTTCCACTACATCTGGCGGTCATCAGTTTATAAAGGGATTCTAACAGACTTCGTGCCTATTTCGAGCAAGATTTGGTCACAATATAAATCATTGCACCTCCGACATTGCATCCGATCCGTATCAATATCACCTGCGCAAAACGCACGAAATCTCAATAAGCGTCATTTTGTATGCAGTGCGCATAAACGAGGATCCACTCTCTATTCTCGTTCCCTCGTAATTTTTTAAGGAAATAACCATGAAATGATTAGACTTGCACGATTATGTCCTACCTGCGCTCGTCAATACCCAGTCACGCAGATCTAAAATTTAAATTTTTTTTATTGTCGCATTATTTTTCGAACTTTAGCTGGGGGAAAAAAAGCTCGCTGCTTAAATAAAATTGAACGGTTAATTCATATACAAAAATCATGTCGATAGACCTTGAATTCACAATATCCAAAGACATTTTTATAATGACCGTCGTATCATAGCAAATTGCCTTGGATAATTTTGCATACGGTGAATTTATATTTTTCCACTGCAATGACATTATTGCAATAAATTGCTTACAATTTTGTGGGTATGAAATAGTTAGTAAGCATTGTTGTGGAAAATTGGCCTAGACTTTTCGAGCACGAGAGCTTACATTTTCTTTCTTTATCTTCTTTATTAGGACACTAGTGCGCGAGCTAAACATTAAAGAAGCATAAATGTATGGAAAAGGCCGTTAATGCTTCTAAATGTAAAGATGTTACATGTGGTGAAAGTGATAGAAGTAATCATTATACTAAACAATGTTGTATCATAGACACTTTACTATTGGCTCAAAATAAATCACATTTCAAATATTGCTCTATTATTATCATTTATTGTTTTCCTTATTGATTTTATTATTTTTGCTAATATGTTCCGATCTACTAGAAAAAAAAAAAAAAAAAAAAAAAAACATTATAATTATATAAAAAATGTAATGTCAGTAAGATTATTATATAATCTTCTTGACTGTTAATTATTTAATAATTTATCAAGTTCTCAGTGATTGGCTAATGATTGTTTATTTTTGTAAATTTATATTCAGAACATATTTCAGCCTTCTAAAAATTCTCAAAAGCATTATGGATAATTGAAAATATAGAGAAACAAATAGCAAATGGATTGAAAAAATTTAATTCACTGTATCGCGACTATTAAATTGGTAATGAAATATTGTGCGTATATGTGTGATATTTAGATTTGAAAGCATATTTTCAGTAATGACACCAGAGTGCAATTCTGCGCGCAATAAATTATTTTAATCAGTATTCGTAATATCAGAATGCGTTTACTGCTGTTATTAACTTACTAATCCCAACGCAGTTATAAAAAATTTTAAATATCATGTACAAAACAGAAACGATTATAAAAATCTGCTTTTATGATTCCTTGAAAATTTAAGGTAATTACTTATTTGCAATCCGATCTATTATTCAATTATTATTATCGAAGTTGAGTTAATTATTTGCCGAGAGAAACAGAGAAGTGGGAAAGAAGGAATTATTATTAGCATTGGTATTAAGGTATAAGGGAGACTATCGATACCAAACGTATCCTTCTATGCCCTATTGTTTGGAAAAAAATCAAGTTAAAAATTGTCAGCAACGGAGCTCGATAGTCTGGATAATAGAAGAGTGGGAGTAAAAATGGATCATCGCTCGGCCGTTTCGTTAACCGATTTGAGAAAATCAGGAGCGGTGCGCGGACTCCGAAGAGCTGCTTCTTACAGGAGATTCAAGCTCTGCCCTTTTATTTTCTAGACGAGATATTTTTGGTCGTGCAAAACTTGACACCTAGGGCCCCAGCCGCCGGCGGCTACGCACAAAATTCGCTAAATTTCTAGTCATACTAACTTTAACGTTATATGTGGCCTTTTTTTTCTTTCTTTTTCTTTTTTTTTTCTTTTTTCTTTCTTTTTTTTTTCTTTTTTTTTTTCTTTATTTTTTTTTCAAATATAGTATCGATAAACGAGGGCTAATTTACGTGATCTAGCAATCGGCTTGATGAAAAATCATATTATCGTAGCATTATTAGTAAAACGGCAAATGGCATTGTAAGCTTACAATATAAAGAGTGTAGATGGCAAACTTTGAGCCTCACCACCAGGTGTCGAAGCTCGCAATATCGCATTCACCAAAAATAACGTAGTCGGGAGAAAAAAATTCGATGCTCGTCTTCCTACATAGGCACGTTGTTTTAAAAAAGCTTAGACATTTTTTATTTGCTCACGGTGACTACGAAACATGCATCAGTTTTAAAATCTTTTTCAATTATCCGATCGATGGAAGCCTTGATTTTCGGCTCTTTCTTATAATTCGCCAAATATACATTGCAAAATGCTTATTATACATTATTTTACACTCTTTACAATCTATAAATTATAAATAAATTTTTTTTTTTTTTTTTTTTTTTGACATTAATATGAAAATTATTAAATTACCAAAAGCACGTACACGCACGCTCGATTGATTATACGTTTTTAATGGCTGAAAATTGTAAATTATATCAACGTTTATTTTTGCTTTCACAGCTTCATTTTTATACAAAATTGACTTACTTAATAATACATAACTCGATTATAATGAATCCATTCGCTATTATAGATGATAATGTAACATATTGTACGTATAATAAGGAATATCGATCTGAAATAAATATGATCAAAGTTTGAAAAATAAAAAGGCCTTGTCAGTACACATCACATAATCAGCATCAAGAGGTACTTCATCACAATTAAAGAAATTGACGTACAATGATTTTTTGTAAACGTCAAAGTGCGTAAGAGGTGAGCGCAAAAGGCACGAATTGCTTAAGGACTTGTGATAATGCTCGGATGCCTGAATGTGAATGCGAGTGTATTAAAGGCAAGAAAAGCTTTGTTATTTCGATATTTCGAGATAAAGATTTTCTTTTCAATTCCGGCCCTTCTCCCGTTCATTAGTAGCTTCGACTTGGACGATAAAACTTTATTCGGGTACCGTTTAATTTTAGAGTTCGCTTAAAGTGAGACGTGCTCTCAAAGTTGTTTAATGTCCAAGGTCTGCCCTCGCTTTTCACGCCTCTCTTTCAAATAAAGTCCACGTCTGCGATCATGTCGACGACGACTTCATGAGCGAAACTTACGTGCTCGCGTTCGCCTTCGTGGTCCCGGTCATGTCATCGTCGTTTCATCTTTTCGTCGTCTCCGTCTCGCGACCTGCGACTAATCACTCTGCACATACTATACTATCGCAGCAGCTTTTGCCGAATACCCCTTCCCACCCTACCCACCCCATCACCCATCCATACCCCTCGTCAACCCCACCTCTCACTCGCTCACTCGCTCACTCTCTCTCTCTCTCTCTCTCTCTCTCTCTCTCTCTCTCTCTCTCTCTCTCTCTCCGTGGCTGTCCCTCCCTGTATTTCCTTTTTACTCTCCCTCGCATGGCATTGCTTGAAATTTATCACATTCCTTGCTTTTTTCATTTTCCTTCTCATTCTTCTGGACAACTAAGACAAAAAAATCTATTATTCCCTAGCTCCTCGAATTTTATCTTCTTTTATAATCTATTTCTATTAATCTCGTGTCAAATAATATATCCGCTTACCTTATAATATAACATTTTATTTTAAACTACTCCTTGTTATTAATAATCAATTACTTCTAATACACAAATTGATTTTATTAAAGAAACTCGGGTATCAAATTTGAGCTTCGAATAAAAAAGTCAAACGTTAAAATTAACTCTATTATTTAAAGGTTGCTGTAAATAAAATATTTTTTATATCAATTTTATATACCGTTAGTATGCTAATTGTGATAATATTGAAATTTGTAAGAAAAAAATTAATAAATAAATAAATAATAATAATAATAACAACAAAAAATAATACATGTTTATAATATTACTTTTATAATAATATTATAATACTTTTATTTTTATAATAATACTTTTATGCACTATTCATTATGAAAATTATTAAAATATATTCTTTTAAGTATTGTACATTAGAGTTTTGAATTTTTTTAACCTATTAGACATGCACTTTCAAGCAATACGTATAAAAAGAAAAAAGCTTATGGTATTTCAAGTTCTATAAGTATTCACTCGGTTATGTGTAAAGCTCGCGCAGTATATCTTGCAAATTATTTTAATGACTATTTAACGATGTGCATTCAATATTCGTTCATTCGTTCTTACATAGTAATGATTATTACATATTTTTAATGAAAAACAAAAAAGTCAATAATACGAAAAGTTTCATGGTTTTAATAAGATATTTTATTTTTTTAAAAATAGATTTCTTTCACAGAAAATTTTTTCGAGGTTTCAAATGTATGTTTGATGTCACTGATCTCCTAAGATTAAATACTTAGAAGTTTAATAAAATACAAAGAATTTTTCTGATTCTCGAGAAATAATGAATACAGAATAAAAATTGTTTAAAATTTTAAATATAAAATTACTCGATACTTTTATTAGCTGGTTTATTAACTAAGAAGGCAGTCTTTAAATTTAACGTAAAAAGTGAAAATATCGATTTAAATAGAATAATTTATTGTTAAGGAGTTTAGTAATAAATACACAATAACAATACAAGCTCTATCAAGTAAAAAGTAGCTATCAAAAGTATAAAGTTAATAAAAAAATTTTTAAATCCATTCCTTTAAATATTTTTAGGCTATTTTTGTATTCCAAGGAGTATGTTACTAGTTCACGTGTATTACATAGCACGAGAAGAAAAAAATTTTTTATCATCAAATAATTTTTTTAATTCACAGTGCAATTGTAAAGAATAAATCTTATGAAATAATATGTAAATTTGAGGCAAATATGTAAATTAATATTGTCATACTATTACAATTTAAGGTGTATGTAATATTTCAATAATTTTATGAAAAATTCATTTATTATGGATGAATAACATAATGTCAAATGTAACATTACATTATTATTTTGTACAAGCTTTTTTAAAGATCTTAAAAAATTCATTTACTGATATTACTTAAAGAAAATTATTTGAAAATTAGAAAAGATAATCAAATATTTTATAACGTTAAATGCCTCGGATGAAATAAAGCAGTAGAGATGACTTAAGTGACTATATCATTTCAGGATTTGTATCTTTTATTTTAGTAGTAAATCGTGATCTTATGATTTATCATTAGCAACTTAATGAAATTTATGCGTATTCTCTAAAAGTAAAACTGAACTCGCATGCACGTAATGAGATATTGCAGTTAGAAACTAAAATAAGAATTACAAATAATTATAAATATCTTTTAATGTGTATATTATTAAATAGAAAATTTAATTAATATTTATTGTAATTTTAAAAATATCTAATTCTACCAAGCTAGTCGATTAACATTTTCAGGAATTTAAATTTTTATAAAAATATTTATATATATTTAAATTACCTTATAATATCATCGAATAAGGCTTTTTTCATTATTGAATTTACGAAATAAATGAATAATTGTGACTAACATTAAACAAATATTTAGAAATAAACGAAACTTTACTCTCCGAAATTTCTAATGAATATTTTAAATCGAAGTTTTTATCTTTTCTTCTTATATATCTCTTTATAATAGTTTTTAATTGAGTCTTTAATGTTCCTTGATAATTGAGAGTTCGAGCGTCAGTTTATTACTTTTTCGTATAATTGTAATCTATTTTTCTGTCGTTCCCACGAATTCTTTCAAACGAAACAAAAATAAATGTTTCGTGATCAAATGTCCCAATTTATTGTTTTCCTACTGCCTAAGACGTTTAATGATTAATATATAGACAATAAATTTTCATGATATAATCCTACCGATATTAATAAGAAAGTATGATGTGATTATAAAAGATATAAGTAAGTTTTTCAATTTTTATAATTATAATGTGTTTTTTAAATATTTAAGCTTCATGAGCGATGAGCGATGTTAGTAGTTATGAAAAATTTACTTACACTACGGCCAAGATATCCGAAAAATCTTTATGCAAAACCAAAATACAGTAACTCACATCTAACAACGATTTATTATAAAATATTTTGAATGTTCATTGTTAAATGCTAATTAGACATTTTCTATATATCTCATCATATAATAAACTGTATGGTGAAGTGCGATATTGAATATTCGATAAATAAATTTGAAAAATAATATGCTCACATATAATTATAACGTAAAACTGCAATCGTTTTTCAAAGCCTTCAATATTATTTACAAATAAATTTTTCTTACAACTAAATTCATATACATATATATATATATATATATATATATATATATATATATATATATATAATATTCGAATTAAATTTTAAACAATTATTATAGAAATAAAACATCTAGTATTAATTATATTAGATTATTGGAATAAATAAATTGTATATTATATATTTAAGGAACGAACTGTATATCTTATCAAATAATGACGATTAACAGAATGTAATGTAAGGATTTTTCAATTTTTTGCCAATAATTTAAGTTTATTTATAGTACAGAAAGTGAAACTTGACGATTTTTAAAGCTATGTTGAAGAACTAATCGATGAAATTAGAAAACGATATTTTGGCATAAAAACTTATGTCCAGCTCATTGTGATATGGTTAATTCTGTATATCGAGAGAATCAGTTAAAATAAATTATGACTATAATTAATAAAGAATCATAAAAATAGCATCGAATAATATTTATAGGTTTATTAAGCTTATGGGATTATCTAAATGGAGTTTCAGAAATACATATGTCTTGCGTGTCTTTAAATTGTTGTAAATCATTAAAAATACAACAACAACAAAAAAAACAAAAAAACAAAAAAAAAATACAAACCTTAGATTGATTTTATAAATCACTTGTAACAATGTAATGAGTACAAATTGCGTAATTTAAGATTTTCGATCTTAATAAAATGTATTCATTAGAAAGAGCACGTAGCAACTTAATATACAAATAATAAACTTTCTTTTAACATATTTATTCATAATAACTGTATGTGTATAAACTTTCGATATTTTATTTATAAGATCGACGAGCGGAGGGAGAAAATGTTTTAAATGAAATATAGTTCATTTAGAAATAAAAAATTAATATAAAATTGGGGATCAACGTTGCTGTATTTTATATTTTCAATACTTATTTTATCAGTAAATAAAATTAAATACACTTTAATTTAATAACTTTATTTGATTTGCAATTATTTAATGTAAATAAAAAAATTAATTCGTTATATCGAAAACGAATTTCTATTGTCGGTTCCAAATCAATTATTAATATTATTATACATTTTTTTTTTCCTTTTACTTTAATGTTTGAAAGTAGGAACATTATCATCACAAACAATTAATCATATTTTATTACCTTTTTTTTTGTTTTTGTTTTTGTAATAATACAAACAATCGTTCTTGAATGAAAATTTTTAATTTTACATTTCAATGTCGAATAATTTTTACTCCTGTGAATGCGAATGAAGGTGATTGAATTTTTATGGAAGTATAAAGTATTTTAATAGAAAAATGTTAATTATTAATGTAATTATAATATTTATGTAATTGATAATACGTCTAATAAAACGTAACGATTGAATAAACAATTTATTTTTCTTTCTAATATCTTATTTAAATAATTATGAAAGATCATCTTAAGCCTTAATTCATATACCTTTATTACTCTGGAGGTAAATTATTTGAATACAAACGTCCAACATTCACTACTTAACAAATGCACAATTATCACGATTGACTTTTTCTTATCGTTGCAGTCCCATAATAAAATTGATTCTATCGAAGTTCTTTCGTGCATGCTACTTTGCAATTTGCATGATGATCGTCGCAGGTTAAGTGAACTTAATTTAGTTAGTTGCCTTTTGTATATGTGCGTCCGACATTATGGACATCGGTAAGAGCATAACACGAATTTTGAATAATGAAAGAACGGAATAATCGATAATCAATCGAAATGTGCAATGCACTAAGTTCTAATCGATATAAGATATAATTTAGTGATATGCAAACGGACTTGCAATTAATAAATAGACAAAAAATATCTAATAGAATTAACGGGAGCAGGTGATTCGCATTTTTCTCTGTACGCTATGTCAGTTATATTTCTGACTAAGGTAGCCTGCATTTTTAATCATTGTAAGACTAACGAGTTGCATTGTGCATTCTGAGTAATGCAGCACTTTAGAGTATCCGGAAATTTCCGGATATTATCAATTTTAGTTTGTATAGTTAAAGTTCAATAGACACCGTCAGACTGCTTTATGTTAGTTTACATAATCGCATTTATGAAAATGGTCATCTTTATCGTAAATCTTCCTTTTGTGGCGTGATTTATTCCTGACGTAACATGACTAACCACGCGCTCCTTTATACAATGGGAAATTTCCGAAATTCTGGCATATTCGAATAATGCATCACCTCACGTAAAATTTGCTTTACCTTTCACATAAACGTGCGTTTACCGACTTTACGAATATGTTTATGCATATGCGTGCGTGCTTGCGTGCGTGTGCGTGAGCCTCTGTGCATATATATATATATATATATATATATATATCGAATGCATTGCAATACGAGGCAACGCATTTGTCGACCGTTGAAAAGTGTTGAAAGTCAAATGCAAAATATACAAGTTATCATATAATCGCATATAAATAGTACCTTAGTCGTGCAAAAGATGGTTCTTAGTCTATATTTCTGGTAGGATAATTCTGTGCATTTGTGCCTGCGCTCGCATTTTGTCTACAACCAGCCACTTTAGAATCCATCACGTGCTGACATCTAGCGAACACCCAATAATTCATGGTACATACAAACACTTGTCATATATGGAAATGAATCTTCTATGATATTTGATGGTTTTTAATACTTTCACTCGGATCCATGTATTTGCATATTATAATCCTTCATCCTAATGATATATTACGAAAATGAAAATGAAATATTGATAAAACTGGGAGACTAAGAGATGCAGTGCCATCTGGTGTAAAATAAATAATTTAAAACCACTAGGCTGCAGTTTCTTTCTGCGGCGGTGTAAGTGAAATCTCAAAAGTTTAAAGAGACTTCGATATGGAAAGAATTTTGGGACACACTATTTCTGACTTTATAAAGGCAATAAAACAAAATGGTGGTATTATCAATTCGATCAAAGTATTACATAGGTTGGTATTTTATAATTCATTGTCCAACGAAAATTGCCTCATTACTTTAATAACTATCATAAAGAATCTTAGGTTATACTTAAGTCATATTATGAAATAAAGATATTTTTAACAAATATATTTTTCTCTATTTTAGAATGGATGCGATCAAACTTGGGAAATTAGTTGGCCAGGATGAATTCGGAAATAAATACTATGAAAATAATAATAACTTTGTTTGTAAGTTATTTATGCTTGCCGACTTTAAGCGATATTGATAAAATTAATCATAAAATATTATCAAAACGTGCGTGTAACTAAGATACTCTATTTATTGTGCAGGCCGAAATCGATGGGTCGTTTATAATGAACAACTTTCTTTGAATTATGATGCTTCACAAGTGCCGCCCGAATGGCATGGATGGCTTCATTACAAGACGGACTTATTACCCCATCAAGATCCGAGCAGAAAAAAATATAAATGGATGATAAAACATACTCCAAATTATAGTGGAACTGAACTTTCTTATGTTCCTTATAGTACTGTAAAGCCAAAGATCGAACCGTGGAATCCGAAAAAGTAGATTTGAAAATCATAGTCAATAATAAGAATATGTTATGTATTGATATTATTATATGGTAAATTAAATAAATTGAGCGTGTGAATAACTAACATTAGCATTGGTTAAATAAAAAATTTTCTTCAATAGCATATTAGAATTATAGTAAAAGTTCTTAGTTAATTTAAATTGTAGAACATTAAGATGTAGCATCGGAAATATGAAATTTGTCATATTTATTTTAATAGTAAATTATATTTTATCTAAAATTGTACATAAATTCATTAAATTTGATTTTATAAATAAAGTCTTCAAGAAAGTTTAATATTAATATTAATCTAAATACTTATTCCTCTAATAGTTTAATTTATAAATTATTTTTTATATTTTTATCATAATAAAAGTAATTGCAACTAAATAAAATTTTCTCTTACATTAATCTCTTTGATGAATTTGAAATAATCACTATATTTTGAGTAAGAAAACAAGTTTGCTTGCTCGAATAAATCCCCTAATTTTGTTGCGCAATAACAATTATTTATATAAATATATTATACAAGAACTTAGTCGTACGTACTAAAATTACTTATAATTTTTAAATTGGTATTTTGGTTATACTAACATTTATTAATTTAATGAATTTTTTAAATTATACATTTGTTAATATATCAATATTTGTATGATTATTATACTTAATGTTAAGTATGGCAATGAATATTTATTATGTGTAATGAGATATCCTGAATTAAAGATTTATTTACCTATGTATCACGGCAAAGTAGCACGAAAGCTGGATTTTCAATTACGGCTTATATACTAAAATCTTCTTTTTTTTAAAAATCATTACAAATCGATGTAAACATATTTTTAACAGAGAGAATATTGTTTTTGAATAATTTTATTGCAATATACATAGAATTTAACGAACATACAATTTTTTATACAAGACGTAAAATTTACTATGGTTGTAGGAGAAAGAATTTTAAAATAATTGTTTCACTACCAAGTAGGAAGTATTTGAAACTAAAAATAATATACTTAGCTAAACTGAAAATCATCAAAGATATTCAAAAATATCTTTTTTCTTTTATAATAACGTACTATTTGAGCTCTAGAAATGACCCAAAGCACGGTGGCAAAATTTTTGTGATAGCGTGAACGAGTTCTCAGCTTTTTTCACTCATAACTCATTAGTGTCTTCCTAATAAATTTATCAATCGGATCCAAATATAATTAACATAAGCTCGATAATTTTTATAATAATAGTGAACGACAAAAACGAAGAAAGACGAATAACTAACTGGCTTATGATATAACAAATCTGATTATTATATTCTAGATCCTCCGATTAAACTTTCCATTATTATTTATCTACGAAATAATCATTCGCTCGATAATTTGTGTTTTTTTTTGTCATTGTTACTATTCATAACATATTTAGTTTTATCTTCCCCATTATATTTCTGACATTATAATTAGCTGTTTTATCTCAACACTGAATTTTACCTATAGAACTTGATAATTATTATAAAATTATTATAAAATTGATCGTGTGCATATTCTTGAAAAAGGTTATTACTCAATGATTTGTAATTAATAGCTTTCGCTCACTACATGAGTCAATGAATTTTTTTTAAAGTATGACTAATAATTAATTGTACCAAAAAATGTACCAAAATTTTACGAGATTTGGCTAGTTGAAAATGTTCACATCATTAAAGATATAATGTAATAAACAAAAAAATCCATACGATTTTTTGGATAAAATTAAGTGTAATCAAGAATGAAACTTTTTTTTTAAATATAAAATTCAAAAATCATTTGAAAGAAAAAATAAAATAATAAAAGTACACGTACAAGTCAAATAATTATTCTGTAATAGCTTCTCTAGTCTTTAAAAGTAAATTGTTTTTTTTTTATTTATGTAAAATAAATAAATGCTTAATTTTTCAAGAGTGAAGGTATTAATCTTACCCTTATTTTATATTTAAAATTTTTTAATCAATATATCTCTTCGCATTTTACTCCCCCCCCCTCTCTCTCTCGCTCTCTCTCTCTCTCTCTCTCTCTCTCTCTCTCTCTATATATATATATATATATATATATATATATATATATATATATTGATTTTTTTAAGTATAACGAGTACATAATTAAAACTTAATATTTTTTATAAAACTTTATTCACGATCCTAATTAAAATTTTATCTATAATCAGTAAATAATATGAAATAAAAAATTAGGAGTTTAATCTATAATTTCATTTAATCGGAATAATACGTCAATTACATACATTTTAACCATATTTATATTTATATATAACAATTATATATAACCATGTTTTATTATCTTTATTTTCATGTAGAAATACAGCGATTTAAAAATTACACATTTAAAACAAATTTAATTATTAATAATCTAATTTTTATATTATTAATTATTGGAATTAAATATTTTAATTCGGATATCAGTCTATTAGATTGATAAATATAACGTATTAGATTATAAAATAATAAACAATTTTATGTACGTCTATTTATCAATATAATTATTGTATGAGGCATATTAAATACTAAATTTTTACTATTAGTCATTTTAACTACAAACTAATTAATGATTTTTCTTATATGTAAAATTATTCTATTATTAAAAATATTATTCTATATTGAAAATGATCACTTACATATTTATAATATTAATAATAATAATATTAATAATGATGACATTCAATTATTTAATTATCGGAATAGATAGTTAATATGATTGTTATGTTTATGTTAATTAATTTTCAGATTATCAAACGATACGAGCGAGCGTCTGATTGCAGTATAAATAAGTTACATATCGAGTATGCTGAAAAAGTTATTTGAAAAAAAATTATTTAGCATAATAATTATATTTATATTGCATGAAATGATATCGATAAGAAAGGATTACCATAATATTATTATTACTATATAATATAAATTTACTGAAAAAGATATAATTCGTTTTCAAATCAAATTCGATCCACAGAGCTTATTTTTAATAATCTAAAATAGACAAAGCATGTTGTAGAAATTTCCATGGCATTTTATATTTATAATATATTATATATTTCCATTATTTTTTGTAATTAACAAATTGCATATTGTTTTATTCGCCATTCGACGAGAGAAAATTTGTTATGTTTTAGTGTCGGAATTTTTAAGCCACATAATAATATTTGACGATGATAATACAATACTCTGTATAAATCCAAACTATTGACGATTTGTGCTTTGAATTATTATGATAAATGATTATAAATAATGGGAACGGACTTCAATCGTGTAAAATAATGACATTCCAAGCATATATGTAGACGTCGAATTGTATACAAAAATTTATTATAGTTTTGATGATCTGATTAGATGAATAATGATTAGATGAAGCATTGGTACTATATCCAGTCTAACTGGTGCCTTCATAATTTCATAATCATTAATCAATTTTAATGGCCAAAATACTTCTTTACATCCATTACTACAAAGACATTTCAAATTTAAGACTTTTGGTGGAGATTTTTTAGACATCAGAACTCAAATAGATTATATAGCTATAGTAAATTTCAATCAAAGCTAGCTAAAGTAGGTTAAAAGTAATGTGTTTGTACTTACACTTCATATGAAAACAACACGCGAGAGAACAAGAATTTCTCGCACAAGAATGTTTGGTTAAGTATTTAATTTAGTTAAGTAATTATTCTCTTGTGTATCCATGTGGGTGTGTATGCACATTTGCATGCGCATATACATAAGAGAATAGTGGAATTGATACATTTTTTGACTATACGCAAAATTAATGCAATTTATTATATCTTACAACCAATTAAATTTTATTTTAATAATATATTTAAACAAAATATATAATTGCCAATATTTCATTTTACACACTCTCAAGTGTCGAATCGAAACTTTATAACTATTTATATACTATAATAGAAATAAAGAATAAATTGAAATTGCATTACTGGCATTGTGGCGGTTGTTAAAGATGTATAATAACACTATACGAATAATATAAAGATTGAACTTTTTTAAAAAAAATTTTTTAAAATAAATGCAATTTTGTGATAGAGTGAAACGTTAAAAAATAAGGAACAGCTCTAGAAAATTTTACATAAAGTATTATTTATAAAATTATGTACAATATCAAATCTCTAAATTAAGGATTCTTCAAAAATTTCAAATGAATTTAACAAAAATTTTTATCACGTACAACGACTTTTAAAAATTCATTTAGAAAATTGTTTTTCAAGTTTAACGTAACTATTTGGTTGTAAACTTACATCATAAAAAAATCTTATTAAATCTATTTACATAAAATTTTTTAAATTATAATATGTATACAAGTATTCAAAACAAATGTTTTTTGCCTAATTTTTTTTTTTTTTTTTTTTTTTTGTTATCAAATCGCCAAACTATACAATTGTTATAATTTTATAAAAAGTACGATCACATGTGTGAATAATCATCCAAATCGATTTATTAACATTAAAATGTTAGAAAAATTTCTTTATTTTGCTGGAAAAAGTAATTACAATTTAAAGAATAAAATTAAAAATCAGCTGCAATTATAGTTATCAGAATCATATTAAGAATTTGATTTTAAATTCTAATTATATGTTTCGATATTTTTTATTGAAAAAGTAAATTTAAGTAATAAATTAAATCATTAATCTATGATCTTATAGGCCATTTATTTACCTAACACGATTCTTCATGTAAATAATAATGAAATATAGTTTATTTATTTGTAGTTAACGAAAACTAATATTATATCTGAAATTTAAATTTTCTTAACATTTTCTTACTTTATAAATAAATTATGAATTATTATATATTAAAAAAAAAATATATTCGAGACATAGCCAGAAATATGATTAAACAAAGATAACTAAAATTCGCTATTACTGTAAATTTTATTTATATTTAAAATTTTTGTTATCTTAATATAATAGTATTGTTAATATTAGTATAAAATAATTATTATAAATGTTATTAATTAAAAAGATATAAACAGTTAAATGATTAATTAACAAATAAAGTTTAATTCAATTTTATAGCCTATAAACTTAAATTTCAATAAATTTGATGTCGTTTTTAAAACATATAATTCTATAATTTGTAATAGAAAATTTTATGCGCATTATCAATAAAGAATTTTCGATATGTAATCCAATATTACTTATATAGTATTATTAACCATTTTTAAATTACGCTTAATAATAATAACGTAAAATTGTTTTTCATTATTTGGCCAGCTTTTACGCGATTAAAATCTGTGTATCTAAAGTTATCTAACATGAAATTACGATTAAATTTATATGGTATTATTGAACAAAAACATAATCGTAAAATTCTATATATTTCTTATGTCGACGTTTTGCATTAAGTAGTAAAAACGTCAGATAAAGATAGATATTTCATTTTTATTTTTATTTTATTAAAAAATTTAATATAAAAATGAATAAAATTGTAGGAAACTGGTGGTAATCATTGTTCATAAATATCGTATAAAAAGTATAAATTCTAATGATTATGAAAATTTATTCTAATTGATATACGAAATTTAATGTTTTGTTTCACTAAGTGCTCTAGCATCAATAACATTGATTATTGACACTACGAAATTTTGAAGGCAAGATAAATTTGATGAAATATTGTCAAAATGATATAAGTGAAATTAAAATTCGAAGGAAATAAATAAATAGATACTTCGTTGAAACAAAAATTGTATTTAAATAATCATGCAATTACTTATTTTAATATTTTATGTTTAATATTATTATGTATATTATTAACATAAATAACATTTATAAATTTATTTTCTATTATTAAATCGGAAAATATAAAAATTTAAAAGTACAATGTTATGTAATAAAAAAGACTTTAAAAAATGTACTATAAATATTCTGCTATTTAAGAACATGTAATTTAAGTGTAGAAAAAGTATTTTAATAAGATTCGGTTAAAATTTCGATTGAAATACCATGAAGCAGAATATAACTAGACAGGAATAATAATGTAAAATGATAATAATTGTAAGTTAAAAAACGATTCATTAATATTATTGAAGAATTTATTATTAATAGTCGAACTTGCTTTTAGGTGGGTTATATTCATCATTATTATTATTAAATTATTTTCAATCGTTATTTTAATTTAGGTTGATTTTTATTTGATTCAATATCGTTGACTATTTTTACAAATTTGTATTATACAAATATTGTTGATTAAAAAGTAAGCAAAACGTTTACGATTCCATATAATTCCAACACAGATAGTTATAAATTATATTTTAATATATACGGTCTAATAAAAAAAAATTTGATGATTTTAATAAATCTTATCAAATTAAAAATAATTGAAATCGTATGAAATGAAGTTCAATTAAAGTATTTAGTTCATATTGGTTTTATCAATTTTTCTGCTACTATACTTTAAAATCATTTTATGAAAGAGTATAAACAACAATGTAAATGATGGCTAAAAATAAAAAATATAAAAAGAAACAAAAAATACTTTATGATTTTATGTAAATTATGTAAATCAATAAAAATATCCTCAGATTTATGGAATGGCAATTTATTTACCAATTTATTCACCAATCGTAGTTTCGGCCTTTTGAGTAAAAAATATTGTGCCGTTAAAGCAACTCATGAATTCAATAAATAAAGCCGTATAAACTTTTTTTTTTTTTTTTGTCAATACTACAATAAGTAATAACACAGTTAAGATTTGTAATATGATGTTTATTGAAGAAAATTATTTATTAAAGGTCATATTAAAAAGTATGTTTTCAAGGTATTTACAACATTATGATAAATAAAAACTATATTGATCAATAGCAGATTAAATAAGATAAACTTCTAGCAAGATTTGATATCAGAATCAGTATATATTGATCTTAAAATTTTTTCCATTAACGAACGCGACATCATGTTTCCGATTATGAATGTACTCGACAATTTTTAATATTTTAAATGCTTAGTTTACAATGTGTTTAATAGAAGCCGAAGTAAAGAAAAACAAAAAAAAAAAAACACGTTTAGTATAATGTTGATATTAAAACTTGATGTAATGGAATTATACGCAGTAATAATGCTAACAAATATTTATATTTTAATGTAAGTTAATTCATATGTTAAGTTGCAAAAATACGAACAAGTTTTGAAAACTTTCATTATACAATTTAAATTTAAATATCGCGAAAATTCTGTTTTAATATCTGCAAGTTTATTAATTATATATTTTAACTATTGGCATTATAAATAGTATAGAATATAATAATTATATCTTATATTGTATAGATTGCATAATAATTTAGACATTTCTTGAAAGCCTAAAGTAATTATTCCAATTCCCTCATCAATTTATATATTTATTAAAATTTATTTTTTACATTTTCATTTTGAAAATATTGACTTTTATAACTATATTTAATCGTGTGTTTTAACAATGTGTTGTATTTTTATTAATTTGTATTGCTCTTTTACGGCTTATTTTTAAGTAAAAAATATTCTTTATTAGTATATATTTCCATCCATATATTTGCGGCTATAATCGACTTAATATTATTAATGGTAAAATGGTACGGTAGTTATCATTTAATGGTATTACTATTATCGATAAATTCTATGTACTTCTGGAAGACAATTTTTATTATAATTATAGTACTAAAAATATAATTGAAATAATTGTGAGATCCGATATTTGAAATTACGTTATTACTGGTATGAGAAATTAAAAACGCAATTACGAATGGCTCGTGGTAGTTATATGAAAATATTAAATTACCGTGAAATAATATTATTATTTGACTTGTATTTATTATGTATATTTGGAAATTAAAATTGGTTTCATTATTTCAAATGACATTAATAAGATTTTTCCAAATCATAATGACTAAAATCAATTAATGGATTAGTGTAAAATATAATATGTTGTGTGGGCTTTAAAATTCATTTTTTTACCAGCCGTTCATCAACAAAATTTCATTTGATGGTTATTAATATAAACCGACGGATGTTAATATAACAATAAATTTTCTTAATTTATATTTCAAATCAGCGGTTTGTTCAATTACAGTATTCGCAGTAAAAATAAATAGCTTTATCATGCCTGTATTTGTTCATGTAATAAAATTTTTTCGCCATACAAAAGGTTGTATTGTACTTATGTACGTTATGATTTATAGGAATTAGAGGTAATCGTAATATCAGTTTTGGAAGTATTTGGAACATCAATAATTCTAGGCAAAGTATAAAATATTATTTTGTATAATCAAGGACATTAAAAAAAAAAAAAAAAAAAAAAAAAAAAAAAAAAAAAAGGAAAAAGAGGAAAAAAAAAATAAAAATAAAAAATAAAAAGTCTTTTTTATAAATATATTGATTTTAACAAATACTGAAGTCTAATGAGGAAAAATAAATCGTTGTGAAAAGAACAAAAATTGTTGTATAAATTACTTTTAAATTTACTAGTATTTATTAGGATATACTTAAAGTTTACGACAGTTATACTCTGCGAGCATATTATTTGTACATTTGTGTAACGTAATTTTTATTTACATAAGCTATCATTATAAAATGGCGCATAGTATTTCACTACGAAGGCTAAATCTGTTTTTTATAAATCAAAATGTTTTTTTAATTTGAGCCATTAATTGATGTTTCTCATATATCCGACAATTCACGCAATGAAGATTGATATTGTGTATAATAATATTAACATTTTTTAAAACTTGGCGACAATTCATCAAATTTTTTTCTTATCAAATCATATTTCTCATATCGTATTGTTACACAATCGGATTGTCATTGAATTCGTATTTGAATTATGCATTTGAAGTAGAGTAAAGAGCTTGATAATATTCCTATAATCATTAACAATGTAAATTCTTTTTCTTCTTTTTCTTCTGCTTCTTCTTCTTCTTCTTCTTCTTCTTCTTCTTCTTCTTCTTTTAATGTTTTTGATCTAAAATCGATAGTTCATTCAAAGATAAATTAATCATAGCTTACGAATATAATGTGAAGGCTCAATGATAGAATAGCCGCGACCGTCTTATCCTTGTCTTTGGCATCGAAAGTCTTAAAATGTCGCAACGAAAGAATTGGATAAACGTAATAAGAGCCTTTGTCTTAGTAGAAATTTGGTAATGGCGCGTATGCTTGTTATCATTCCGTAGTCGAAGTAAACCAGGCGTGACAATATATTTAGCCGCCAACGAGTCTTGGGTATTGGGAGCGAGTCGTCGAAGCGATGCGAGTTTTCGAAAAATTAAGCCCGGTAAATCACGAGTAGGGCGAGCGATATAGCTCGGAGTCTTATGGGGAATGGAACAATGCGCATTTACATGCGGGTGTGGCAGCTTTCGTTTAGCCGTGCGTGTGGATAAGGAGAGTGGCAAAGAAGTCGTGGTAATTGAACGCATACGTTATCCCGGCAAAGGAGCAAGAGTGGAAGGAAAGTCGCGGCGTCGCATTTGTTTAACATCGCGAGAGAAGGAGGGTATAGTGGGGTCAGCGTTGGTAGCTAACGCAAAGTTATTGGGGTACTTTGGGAGGTAACCGCCGTTAAGTGCACTGCGGATACGTCGGCTTACAATGAGCGGAGTTAAAGTAAATTTTCGTTAATGTTGGCTTCTCTTTCGCTTTAGTTGTCGCGCCTTCGCTTATTAGATTACGCTTCCCTGGGAGATGCCACTACGAACGTAATGTGTGATGCTTTCACCCGTTGTCGTCATCGTGTTTTTCGCCCATCTTCGCCCATCTTCGCCCATCAGTTCTCGCTTGTCAAAGAACGAGGCCACTTTAAGGCACTCGTTTAATCATGCAAAACACTTTTCTGGCTCGAATTTTTGCTTAGCAAGTAGTGCCATCGCTCGAGTGGATATTCTTTTAAGCTCCGTATTCGCTTTTTCGTGCGGGATTTTTCGATAGAAACGGGCAATTTATAATGTCGTGCTAATACAGCATGTCGAGTGCATTCGCCGTGCATTTTATTATCACTATCGAATATCCATTTAATATTATGCATTTGTATAAGCCCTCCCTCTGTCATAGTCGCTGTCTGTATTGGCTACGAGGGGATCGGTTTATCATTCTAACGATTCAGCTCTCGATACACTACAATTTAATGAACGTAGCGCAATCCAGCATGAAATTCCTTATTTAAACGTGTATATGCGTAAATGTTTAGTAAAATTTTATTTATTGATCGAAAGGAAGCTTGCACCAAGTTTGCTCGGCCAACCCACCGACTAACCCAATTGTAAAAGTCAATGAAAATCAGTTTAAAAAATATTGTACGACCATTATCCATATATCACAATCAGATCTTCACAATATATCGAAGAGCTTGGCTAGTTAGTATGGCTTAACGATTTCAAATTACTTTATGTAATTTAAGTTGCTTTGATGCACGTAGATATGCGGTAAATTTGGAGCACGATGTAAGTTAATGAATGTCGCGCACGTTTGTTAAATCAAACAAAAATCTTTATCATCCAAAGTTTAAGTTTCCGACGAATCATTAGCTTCCATACAGCTTCCATCGAGCTTCCATCATAATAGTCGCCTCGTAATATGCGCTCGATAATGCCGATTGAAGCAACTGGAGGGTAAAATTACGCTCAACGTAATGATAAAACGGCGCCTCGACTATATTACTATAGGCCTCGGTGCTCTCAACGAGGAATTGCCAAATCGGTTAAGGAAGCGCAAATTGACGCGCAAATGCGTAATAAGTTAATGGGACCTCGGTAGATCGCAGGTTGTCGTGCAGGTAATGCGAGAAGAACGAACGAGCCAAGTAATTACGAGAGAGATGAACGTGTTAAATGACGCGATGAATAAAAGGCAGAAGACGAGCATGTAAATCAAGTGTAACGGCCAAGTGTAAGCGGAGTGATAGGTCGAGTGTGCGAAAGCTTAGTCGGGAGGCTGGCCGAACAAGGGGGCGAACAAGATCGAGGCGTGTTCGGGCAATAAATCAGGCTTACCTAGTCTACGTCCGTGCACTTGGTGGCTCTCGCTTGTGACTCGAATCCGTCGGGCGCGTGTAAAGTCGTCATTGTCGGTTTGCGGCTCGATTCGCCTTTATGCCGACTCGGGGGAGCTCCGACGTAGATAAAAGCCTCGGGGCACGTGCCACGCGACGATGCGTCGCGTGTCCCCGACGTCGGTGCCACAGCTCCGATTAAAACGGGCCCGCGTCCCAGATCTTATCCCGAGAACGGTTCTTCGACGATGGGCGCGAGAGCCAGCGAACAACCCATTCCCTCCCACGGCAATTAAACGTCACGGACCGAAGCGGTAACAGCCCCCTCCGCACCATCCACTTTATCCCGACTTTTTGCGGGAGCCGAGAAAAAGCAGTCGTAAATAGAGGGAGGAACGGGCGCTTTTTATGAGCTTCAGCGCGCGACGCCGCCGCCTTACGCGAGGAGCCGCCGCTGCCGAGGTGGCGGTGATTTCAGATGAGTAGCGTGATTAATATTACGAGAGTTTGCGTAACTCGTAAAGTTAGGCATTCTCCCGGCAGTCGGCTATTTAGCAGCGGAGCTTAGTGGCCGGGGGAGGGGGGGGGTGTGGGAATAGGGGGGGGGGAGTGATGGTACTTAGTTCGGCCGTTATTTAGCCGGCGCGGACTAGCGGCCGAAGAAAAAAGTTGAATCGCACCCCGGCACTAAGCACCTCGGGCCGACATCGAGGAGTGACAGCCGTAGGGGCGGAGAGGAAGGGTATAATATATTCACGGGGCAATATCGACGCCCCGAGAAATTTATCGAGCCCGGCCGAGGCGTTAATACCTGCTTTCGCGCGGGGCTTTAAATCAATGAAAAATATCCTAATTGGAATATGAAAAAAGTTGGCAGTCGCGCGCGAAGTCGGGCGAGGGGTTGCGACTACTGGGTGGGCAGCCGAGGGGTTCCGAGAGCGACGACTGCGACGAAGGCGGCGGCGGCGGCGGCGGCGGCGGCGGCGGCGGCGGCGGCGGTGGCGGCGGCGACGGCGGCCGCCCTTTCCTCGACGGCACATAAAAAGCCGGAAATTAAATTATCTCGGAGACTGCTGGTATTGCGCGAGAGAGTCGTAAGCGAAGGCCGAGGAGTGTATTTGGGGAGTACTCGCGAGCGTCGATACAAAGGCTGCGTGTACCAGTGTTCGCTTGCTGCAGTTTATCCGCGGTGTTCGATCCCATCCGATAGACAGCGACGTTTTTACGAGTGACGAGGGCGGGAGCGGACAGGATTTAGTGGCGCGGAGCCGTAGCCGTAGCCGTAGGTGGCGCGTATTTGGGCGTTCGGGCACTTTATGTGGAAAAATTCGAGGACGCGTCGCGAGTCCTCACCCCATCCCCCCACCACCCTTCGCGTATTGTAGAAGCGAGACGGGCGACACGGGGTTGATTTATCGCGAGCGTCCCGCCCGAGTGCCGCTGTAGGTGGTGGTGGCGATGGTGGCGACGGCGGCGACGGCGACGGCGATGATGACGGGAGGACCGGAGGGGGTGGGGTGTGGAACGATACCGGGATATCGGAAGGTGACGGACTACGATGATGGGTATAGGTGGGATGGGGGATTATGATAGGGTGAGGGGGGAGGGGGGAAGTCGAGGGAGAGGGGGGATAGGCAGGAGCACCTAAGGAGAGTCGAAAAAGAAGTGCAAAGGGGGAGCGGAAAATCTGGATATGGATGCGACAGTCAGGGATTTGCCTCCCGCGTAAACTTAATCATAACAGCCTGTTAGCTAAATGTATAGTAGTAGGAGCGAGTGCGAGTAAAGATGGGGTCAGGACGCGGCCACTCCTCCTCCACCTATAGCTCAAATTGTTTCTCCCTTCTCTCTGCGGCGCGTTCGATCATTTCCCCCACTTGCAGCTCTTTGCCGGCAACGGAGCCCACACCCCAGCTTGCAGAAGACCCTTTATTAAATTAATCTACTGTTTAGTAAATTGATGCCGTGTCGAGCTTTCGAGTATAGTCGTTAGCAAACAGACCGACCGAGCACATTACAAAATTAACGATCGCCGTACCGACACTTTTCGCTCCTGAATACCGACTTCTTCTTATCCGGCTCATTCCCTCGTTTCCATTCTCCGTCTCTTCTCTTCCACATCCTTTAATTATTCATTTTATTATCATTATGATTATTATTATTATTACTACTACTGCTACTACTACTACTACTACTACTACTAATGCTACTACTACTACTACTGCTGCTACTACTACTACTACTATTACTAATGCTACTACTACTACTACTACTACTACTACTACTACTACTACTACTACTATTGCCATTGCATCAAAATGTTGTCGTTGTCGTTATTGTCGTTGTCGTTCTTTTAATTACAATGACTACATTTATATTCTCGAAGCAAGTGCGTTCTCTATCAATGTTTCGCAAACTTTATAATTCATATCTTTCAATTAATTTTCCAACTTACGTCATTCGGCAGCAATTTGGATTTTCAAGCCCCTACATTAACTTATATTTTCACTATTCAGAAAAAATTAATTACCGGGCTATTAATAACACTTGTTGACAATCGAATACTTGCAACGATTTAATAATTGCATCAAAAATATTGTCCATTTTTTATTTAACTATAATTATTTGTCGTGTAACTCTATCCAAAAGCATTATATAATATCTGCATTTCATTTCATTTATTTAGAAAGTATATTGTACTTACATGTTTATTGGTGTCGGTATCGGTTCCACTGCAGTATACATTGAAAGTGCGATGTTAAATGAAAATAAGTAAATAAAATAAATGTACAATTAAACAAATTATACACATATTAAAAATAATAAAAATTCAAAATAATTTTTATAATGAATCTATCATTGTTTTTCTTTTGATATTTAATAAAATACTCTGTATTTTTTATTTAAAATATTATTTCATTTATATATATATATATATATATATATATATATATATATATGTGTGTGTGTGTGTGTGCGTAAGCGTTTAAGATAATAATTCTTTAATAAATGTTGAAAAAATACATAATTAAAAATAAAATGAGTCGAAAATTAATTATCCACAATTAGATATTATTTAGGCTTGGTAAGATAAAAACATCTGTTTAACTAATCTTAATTGACAGGCAATTTATATGAAACAAATATTAATAGTAATTGGTAAAATAACAAATGGTTGAAGACATTTCCCTATTAAATAAAAATATTCTTAAAAAGTGTTTTTATTTCATGGGAAAGCTAATGAAAAAAATTTGCTAAAAGTAAAGTATATAAAAATGATGGTTGAATTTTTTTTAAATAATACGGGTGAGAAATGGTGGAGATAGGAGGGAAGGAGAGAGAGAGAGAGAGAGAGAGAGAGAGAGAGAGAGAGAGAGAGAAGAAGAAAAAGAGATTGGATGAATAGGCTTTGTCCGCAGCTGATTAGGGCTAAGCTTAGTCGCAAAGTAGCCTCGAGGAGGCCCCTTCGGATATTTCCAATCCAGGGAAGATTTAATCAAGAGACGCGCAGTGAGAAATCAATCGAGCATGAGAACCATAGCTTTTCAGGACTCGGCGAAAAAGTCATTGTGGCAGAAAACTCGGCGAGAGCGGGGAGCCCGGGGTGGGGAGGGACTGAAGGATAGAGAGGAGTCGAGATCAGGAAAAAGAGCAAAGTGGAAAGAAGCTGGTGATATAGAACGGGGGCAAGCGAGCGCTCCTAATGGACCAGGGGTGGAAAACATTAGAATGAGTGCATATCAGCTGTCTATTGTAATTGTGTTGACCATTTATTCGAATTCTTCGAGATATAGTACACAAGCTGCAGTTAACACGTATGTATAATTTTTACAATATTTTTATACAAGAGCGAGACCCCATTCGTGTGCTCGTATATGCGCATTCTATGTATCTGTACAGCGATTACAAATTACTTCTTCTGCCTTCTTCTCTATTTTTCGTCTTTATGTACTTTTTTCATCGTTTTGTCTTTATAAGGATGAGTTCTCGACGGGGAACATAAAAGGTGCGTGCTTTTTGTTGTACAGAAGGCGCGATAAAGTCTGTAACATCAGGGGCTTAGCCAATAGTCTGCAAGTATCATTACGGTACATGAAAATCTCGCCGTTCATCGCTATACTTTTTTACCATTTTTACCATTTTTACCATTTTTACCATTTTTACCTTTTTTACCTTATTTACGTTTTTTAAGTTTTTTACGTTCTTTCTCCTTTCGCCTCATCACATTCGTACAATATAATATAGTCCACGCATTCTTTAATTTTATTCTTTGAGTACGTATACGAGCCGTAAATAAATTAACAATGGAAATTGCAACGGAAAATGCCTTTTCCTGTAGGGTTATTTTTTTCGAGGTCTAACTCCCTCGGCCCGTCGCGAATAAATACATCAACATTCCATTCTAAAGACTAAGTGTCGCTGCCTCTTGGATAAATAAAAGTCGATTATTATCGAAAACAAGAGTCAGTTTGATCGTATTAAACTTCCTTGACACATATTGAATATTCTGTTGGGTTATTGGCAAGAGGTGAATTTATCTTTATCATAGGATGAGATAAATGATTAGGCGAGTCGATGATACGAAGTACTCGCGCGCATGCATGCTTATGTATATGATTGTGCGCCTGTCTGTGCGAATGTGAGCGAATGCGTGCGCGTGTACGCGTAATAGAGATAGATATGACATGTTGAGAGAGAGAGAGAGAGA
>NW_011948423.1:7897194-7913074 GCF_000503995.2 Ceratosolen solmsi marchali
GAGAGAGAGATGAGAGAGAGAGAGAGTTGAGATAGAGAGAGTTGAGATAGAGAGATGAGAGAGAGAGAGAGATGAGAGAGAGAGAGATGAGAAAGAGAGATGAGAAAGAGAGAGAGAAATGTGTGTGTGTGTGCGTACGTGCGTGCGTGCGCGCGTGTGCGTGTGTGAGAGAGAGAAAAATAGAAAGAGAGACTAACAGACAGACAGACAGACAGACAGAGAAAGAGAGAGAGAGAGGGAGAGAGAGAGAGAGAGAGAGAGGGAGAGAGATGGATGAGAGGGATGAGAAAGTGCGCGCGCCATATCTACAAAGTATGTACAAGAGCGGACCGATCGCTCGGCGTCCGCGGCTTTTTACGTTCTCGACGGTGGCCGTGGGGGCAATAGGGTGGCGGGGGCGGCCGTGGCGCCGCCCCCACGCGCAGCCCCGGCCCGGCCACGCCTCGGCGTCCTCGCGCTCAGGGCCCATACTGCTGCTCGAGTTCGCGCCTCAGCCGGTTGGCCGCCGTCTCTGTGGCCCCGCCGCCTCCAGCGCCGCTACTCCCGGTCGCGCTTCCAGCCTCGGAGGTCTCACCGTCGCTACAGCCGTCCTCGGCCTCGGCAACGACACCTTCGACTTCCTCCTGGCGGCGCTTCGCCGTCGCCATCTCCGCTGCGTGCTTCTTGCGCCACTTGGTCCGTCGGTTCTGGAACCAGACCTACAAGCAAAGAAACCCGTTGTCGCTGCGTTACCAAGGCGCCAATTTCTCCCCTCCCCATCTTCTTCACCCCCTTCCCACAATAACCCTCCCGCGATAGCGAGACCCTTGCTTTTTAATCCGTTTAGGAGGGCTCACGCTTTGTTACGTCTTTAATTTGGACGCCCTCGGGCGAATTTGCTCTTGCGGCTCTGCAATCTCTTTCCCCGTGTAGCGAGCGGGCGCGCGCGCGCGCTCCCCCGGCGGCCGTTACGTTAATTAAATACATTGTTGCGGGGACAGAGTCGGGGTTGGCGAGGGGCAAGAGTCGGAACTCGCCGGTACTCCTCGACGCCGCGGCGAGCCGAGTTTCCGCCTTACCTGATTCGCCGGGCCTATTAAATTCGGCCCCCGCCGCGCCTTCACTCACCGGTCGACGAAATGAATTCCCCGCGCCCCGCGATCTCCGCGGCGTCTCGGCGCCTCGGCGTCGGGACGCGCGCTGCAGCTGCATCGCTCGATAAAGGCACGTCCCGGCAAGCTAAGCGCGAACCAACAGCCGCCCCTTTGCATTTTCAGCCCGGCCGGATTTTAAGACCGAACCCTTGCCTCATTCCCTTATTAAAAGCGAAGCGCCCGCGCGATTTCCTCGCCTCGCCCCCTACCACCCCAACGTCCCACTCTACCGCCCTCCCGCCCTACGCTCGCTCCTGTTAACATTGGGCTTTCCCTTTTTCTGCGGCCGGCGACCCCGTCTTTTCCTCTTTCATTAAGCCCATCTTCTTGCTTACTACCTTCTACCAATTTCATAAAGCGCCGGCTTATTTTTCATTCCCAGGCGTAAAGGAAAGCCACCCTGGCTCCACTTGAAAAAAGCGTTGCTTTACATTTTCATTGCTTTACATTTTCATTGCTTTAGAAATGCCCCTCTAACAATGAGCGTTAATAAATGAAAATGTGATCTCCTATTCTCCAGCATCGAGTAAAATCCTTGTTTAGTCAACAGTACATAGAATTATATGGGAATCGAAAAAGATTTACGCGAAATCGGCGAGAAACGCGAACTACGCCAACTGTAAGGTTGCAAAAATCAACAATTTTCACAATATAAAAAAATCCACTTCAACTCGCGGACATACGACCATCGTGCTCGATGGCCAATTACCAATTGTCATTATATCCTCACAACATTTGCCCTCGCGAAATTTGGAAAGTCTATTGACAGTAATTTTTGTTGCACTTTACTCCATGCCGTTTTCCCCCTCAATTTCTATTCGCTTCGAACACTAAGTACACCAAGCGTAAAATACTTTTTTCGGCAAACGTACGAGCAAGTACATTAAATGATATTGTAATATCATTATATAATAATTATCATTGTCGTCGACATAGTCGTCCTACCATATAATAAGTCTTACATGGAACGCTTTATCACGCAGTTTTGCTTGTTTCTTGTTTCTCGCATATCACGTGCGCTCTCATTTGCTCGACTATATCCTATGTTGTTCGCTCTTAAAGAACATCATGACATCTTATAAAGAAAATCATTGCCCCGTTATGTTAGTCAAACAAATAGAGGACTAAAAGAAAGGAAGATATAATGACGATAAATAAGAGAGCATAGTAGTAAACCATAAAGGAGAGCCGGTGCAACTTGAACGAGTCTTTGTCACTTGAAGCAATTAAGAGGGTTGTAAGGGTAGCGACGTCCGATATTATTTACCGATACAAACTTGGATGCGTTGGGATAGAGATTGAAAGAAGCACATTCACAGATAGATAGATAGATAGACACAGAGAGAGAGAGAGAGAGAGAGAGAGAGGGAGAGAGAAAGAGAGAGAGAAAGAGCTTGAGAGAGAGAGAGAGAGAGAGCGTGAGAGAGAGAGAGAGAGAGAGCTTGAGAGAGAGAGAGAGAGAGAGATAGGAGAAAATAAATTTTTTTATCGTGTTAGTCACGCACGCGTTGCCAGACGGTGCGCGCGAAGCCCGCCATGCGTTGGCTCGCCCCAAGCCCAGGCCGCACAACTGTCAGATTTATTAAATCAGGATTATCTAAGTCCGCTACATTCTCTCCTCTGAAGCCGCCTGTAAAACCGCATGTGCACATATGTACACGTGGATACCAAAAAAATCCCGACTAAATCTATCGATCTATCTTTGCGTGTCTCTCACCTATCAAGCCTGTCAGTCGTGGAACCGCGGCACTGCGAAATCAACGCCACCTCCTCCCATTGTCACTTTTACATTGACGAAGTGTCGAGCTTTGGCGCTCGACTAGTATCGGCAGACTTTATTGTCGACGGATAGACGGTATCGGTGTCTACCACTCCCGAGATACGGGAGACCCGCACGGTCGCGGCAATCTCAGTTTTGAAAGCTTCGTCGCGCTCGAGCCTCGAAATGCAGCGTAATAACGAATTTCGTGTAAAAGGGTAAAAAAAAAAAAAAAAACGAAGAAGAAGAAAAAAAAAGAAATCGGAGCTCATCGGAAAAAATGCTCTGGATGGGTGAAGGGGAGGGTGGAGCCGTCGTGGTTTTTCTCCTTTTATAAATTTACATAGCGCGCCGCTACGTACAAGCTCGTCCCGTTCATATTTCAAAGTCTTCCGGATCGTTTGGCTCGCTTGTCATTCGGTGCCGATGGCTTTCATCGATGACCGAATATTCCGCATAAATTTCCGTACCGTCGCGCGCCACGTCCCCGCGAATATCGGAAAAAGAAATTCACACAAGTACTCACTCCAGCTCGACTTTTTATTCTTTTTATCGGCTGTATTCGGGGGATTTGGAAGATCGACGCGCCCCGCCTGACAAGAATTATGCGCGAGGGTGTTGCACCAGTCGTTCCCGCAGATATACAGATAAAGAGATTAGATTGCGGCTTGTGTATTACAAATTTCATAAGCCACTATCGATTTAAAATTAAACTGTATAATTTGCCAATCAATTTGCGAGCTGATTTTGTTACAGAACGGATAACGAGATAAGAGTTCCGAGCTTCAGGTGTTGTGATACGTAAGCCTTTGAAAGAGAGCGTTAGGCGAGAGGTCGGTAAAAAAAGAAAAAAGAAAAAAGAAAAAATGAAGAAAAGAAGAAGAAGAAGAAGAAGAAGAAGAAGAAGAAGAAGAAGAAGAAGAAGCAGAAGAAGAATAAGAAGACAAGTCAAGCTCGAACGTACTCAGGCGGCTGACTATTGGAATTCTGATGGAGGGAACGAGAGAGCGAGAAATAAGAGGGAGAGCGAACGGGAACGTATCGCCAAAGTTTTAGCCATTTTTCTTTTTTCTCGTTGGCGCTGTTCTCGCGAGAACGTCAGTGAGGGCGGCGGCGGCGGCAGTGGTAGCGACGGTAGCGGCGACGCCGAGGCGAGCTTATCGCGCCCCAGAAAAGTAGAGGAACGGGAAGCAATAAAATTCTCTCCTGCGAAATTTGATTCCGGAATAAAAATAGAATACCGAGGATAACACGAATCGGTGAAGCCATTTCCGATCTCTGGCTGACTTGACTCGGCCGGGAGAAAGCAAGAGAGAGAGAGAGAGAGAGAGAGACTGAGAGAGAACGAGAACGGGTGTTGGGGAAGGGAGTTGGAAAACATATCGATATGGGGGAGGCGCTACGAGAACGGAATACAGAGAGCGCATTATCGCTCTACTACTGGTTTCCCAAGCGCCTCACGAATACAGCCAAAGAGAACAGGCCCACCTGCACCATCGCTCTTTTACGTCTTCACGCACGGCCGAACCTATACATTATTACTATTTCTTCTTTCCAGCGAATTGCTGCTACACTCGCTGTTTTTGCTGCATAACTATTTAATTGGATCGATTATGGCGGGAATCCTTCTCCTTCTCCCTCTCCCTTTCCCACCCTACCGCGATTTCTCACCTCGAGCATTACTTACGGCATTGCAATATACGACTCTATCGCCGACTCTTTCCAAACGCTTCTATTTAACGTGACTTCGACTCTAATGTCGCTCGTTGCCAATGAAGCTTCTCGTTCGATTGTCTTGGAAGTCAAGGTTCGTCTTCGTATGAAAATTATTGTGATTATATTGACGGTACTTGTGCGCAAAAGACAATATCAATCAATGCAATTATATGATAATCCGAGTACATTGAATTTCGTAGTAATGATCAGTGGCAAGAATATTCACATCACCGTCTGTCTATCCATGATAATTTGGCATGGATGGCATGGACCATTCCAATGGAAAAGTTGCAACTTGTGAGAAGCGCTTTCAGATTGTAGCTTCCTTCCGACCACGCGAAATTACGAGTCGCACAAATTTATCCGAAATCATTCATTCGGAAAAGCGAGGAGACGGGGTGAAGCAGAAGAAGAAGAAGAAGAAGAAGAAGAAGAAGAAGAAGAAGAAGAAGAAGAAGAAGAAGAAGAAGAAGAAGAAGAAGAAGAAGAAGAAGAAGAAGAAGAAGAAGAAGAAGAAGAAGAAGAAGAAGAAGAAGAGCCTCCAAGAAGCATCGTGATAAAGTCAGAGAGGTAAAATAGCGTAAAGATATCGCTTTGATCGTCCGTCGAGAATCGCCCAGAGGGGTTGGCCGAGGCTGGTGGCCGATGACGAGTGGCGAGCGGTGAGCGATGAGTGGTGAGCGGTGAGCGGCGAGGGGATATTGGCTGAAGGAGGAGGAGGAGGAGGAGGAGGAGAGAACAGAAAGAGGGCTGGAGGAAGGGATGAAGGGCGCGAGCGAAGGGCAGATACAGCGCCTGCTGGCGTGATTTATCATAGGTTGTCGTTGTCGAGTGGGCGAGCCAACGGCATAACGAGCATCGTGATACATGCGAAGGTGAAAGCGCCGTAGGAAAGTACCGTAGCGGAGGGACGACGAGTCGGCCGCTGATGGCCTTCGCCCCGTACTAATTGACGTCATCGATATCGCTGTCCACCGACGAGGCGATTACCCCACCGTAAACAAGTACGCCCCTGGGTGGCTCGGAGCTTCTGCCGAATGGCTGTCGCCCACTCGCTCCTGGCTTCTCTGGCCCCTGACTCCCGAGATCCGCCAGCCCTTAATAAGGGGGGTCGACTGCTACCGACTGCTCGTTCACCCATCACCTATTACCGACACCTTTCTACTCTATTTATAACGGACGCCCTTCCATTCCGACAAAGCCGCGGCCTGCCTCCTCTCGAGAGCTCCATTCTCCCTGAAACGGGGAAATCCGGAGTACCGGGAAGGTGAATGAGCCTGGCAGGAGTGTCACCGATACTCCAAGGACTTTGCATCGTCGTGGCGAGCGATTAATTGATTAATGCGACGTGAGATTTTACGTGCCGTCGAGCCCTCTTTTCGGGCTTTAGGGCCCTAACGGCACTTTATCAGCGCTTATTTGGACATGCGAGAGCCATGGCTTTCTTACCTGCGCTAATCTCATCGGGAACTCGCGACCCTTTAACGCGCTCTCTCTCTCTCTCTCTCTCTCTCTCTCTCTCTCTCTCTCTCTCTGTTACCGTAAACCGTTCATCCTGCATCGTATTCGGAAAATACAAGCCTTTGCTTTCCACAATGCAATGATTGACAGGTCAATTCTATTATAAGCTTAACGTCAAGCGCCACTATATTCCGAATTATCTGTCTGTAGATTAATATGCTGATTAGTTCCCAGTCTCTTGTCGATGCAGATTTTTACTTGTAATTAAGAGATAACAGCTCCATGGATTGTTAAAAATAATATAGCCGAGCATTATTATTATTTATTCCCACAATAAATATTCCTTCATAATATATTCTTCTAATTTGTAAGATTTACCAAATGGAATACTGTTGTTTGAACACTAGATAGTCTCGATGGCTAACACGAGGGATGAGAGAGAGAGAGAGAGATAGATAGATAGATAGATAGATAGATAGATAGATAGAGAGAGAGAGAGAGAGAGAGAGAGAGAAAGAGAGGAGATTAAAATTCCAAAAGTCAACCCGTTGTAAATGCAAATTAATTTAACATCGATCGAGCTCAGCCAATGGCAATTTGTTAAGTATGTTTAGTATTCGCTATGATAAACAAATCCAAGCTTGTTTAATATCTAGAGTAAGACAAAACTCTTACATTAAACATTTTCCTTTATATTGATATCGCAATCTAATGATGTTATTGTCGACGGAGTAAATTAAGTTTTAATGCTTTAAACTACTTTTATAATAGGCTTGTAGTTGTGCGGTTATTTAAATTCAGGATGCAGATTACTTAAAAGTTTATTTAACCTTTTCATACGAAATCAATCGATATACATTATGATTTTGGAGAAAGGAATTTTTTACGCTAAGGTTATTTAATAATATACCGATTAATTTCATGTAACAATGTACCAATAATTAAAATAACAAGGTATGCTATAGAGTGAACGCAAAGAACGCAAGAAATTGCAATTCCTTTAATGCTTGATGCGAGCCATTATTTTGATTGTTGTGATTGTCATTACTTAGCTTTTATGTTACTCTATCATATCTCTCTCGCATCTATTAATAAGGGCTCGAGGAAATAAATCCGATCGCGCTGCGTGATAACTAGATTATACGCGCTTCTCCCGTTCTTTAGTGTCTCTCTGTATCTCTATCTGCCTCTTTCATGCATTCATCCGCTCGTTTACTTGCGCATATAGTCAGTCGAGCGAGGCGTAATTCGCTTGACAGAAAAGCCAGGGTGTCACGCTCTTTAACCTCCACGCCAGCAGCTCTTTTTCACTTAGTGCTATTAGTTTCTAATGGAGGGAGCGCGCAAACTTATACACTGATTCATAATACTTTGTGTGTTGTTTATGCCTGTCTGAATGTGTTGCGTTCACGTGCGGACATATATATATTTATATATATATATATATATATGTATATATGAGGGCGCGCGTGTGTGTACCGAAACCGAGGGAACCGATGATTCGGCATAGAATGAAATTTTCACGCTCATAATCCAGCCTCTTTCATATTCCTTCGCGCGCCATATCGATTAACGTAATTAATAGTTTCACTATATGAAATGGGAGGAATGGTACAATGAAAGAAGCAAATAACAACGACAACAACAACAAAAAATTAAAATTAAAGCCAACGCACGTTAATTGCGTTAAAATATACACACTGGCAAAATATTAAGAGGGCTCATTAAAAATGCCATGACAAAAAAAAAAAAAAAAAAAAAAAAAACTCTTTACATTTAAACTCGATAATACTAATGTAAAATCGTGAAAGCGTAAAACATTAAAGGAAGAATTCCTTTGTAAATATTGTTTTAAAAATACGTCTCGTGTAGTCTTCGTTCGTTCAAATAAAAATTAGAGTAATATTTTAATTTAAACCTCAGAAATCTGCATAACTACATGCATATTTCTATTAATAAGTACCATAGAAATTTATAATATATTACACGCATTTAGATTTACATAATCTTATCATTTTTAATTTGAATCAAATTAAATGTGTGACTTTATTTAATGGATAAAATTTAGTTTATCAAGTTTACTAATTTTATAGCGATACGTAATATTCATTAAAAACAAAATATTAATAATAATGATAATTGTAAAAAAAAAAAAAAAAATATTATATTTCTCTGAAATATCATTAATACGCTACGTCAAGATAATTTTATACGTGCACGTGTGACTTACATATGGATTCATTTTTTTATGAAGTAAGTGGATAATTTTATCTTTAAAAATTGCTCTTGCTTAATTGGTTTTGCATTTATATCACTGGACATTAAACCTCAAGTTTTAACATTTTTATCTAGGTATTTATTATCAATGATTTAATAAAGTGGCTCCTGGTGTATAAAGATATTTAAATTATTAAGAAACCGTTATCGCTACCGTAAAAACATCATTTTTAATATGGAATACCATTATGTCTGACTTATTGTATTTTATTTACAAAATCGTGATTATTTATTAGCATTCGAATTATTATTAATTTAACAATTAACAAATACTATTTAACAATTTATTAACATTACAAATAAACTTAATTTTCCTTTTTAGTTTTCACGATAGAACAAAATTATTTTTTTTTAAAAATTGAAAAGGTATTTTTTTTTTTTTTTTTTTTTTTTTTTTTGTCAATAATACTCGGTCAGATTATAAGTTTATAATTTTCGAAAATAGAGAATGAAAAATACAAGTTAAATGACTATGTTAGTTTTAATGTAGAACTAAAATTACACAATACTTGAACAAAATTATTCTAATCTAATAAGTGATAATAGCTATCGCAATTTGAAAATATGAATATCAATTATTAAAAGGATAGAGAATTTAGCAATCAAGATATAAATAAATTATAAGTATAGTTGACAATGTATTAACGTTAATGTATTATTCTAATGTACTAAATCAATGCACCTAAAAGATATTGTAATTAGGTACTTAAACTAAAATTGTTATTGTTATTTGTTCACTACAGATTATCTCGTTAATGATGATGATATGATCATAATAATATATTGTGATAATAAAATAATTAACTAATGGCGATTCTTTAGGAATGAATTAGAGAATTACATTTTCAATATAATAATATTGAATAGTGGCAAGAGAAATCTTCATTAAAACAAATACAAAAAAGCGCGTGTGCAAGTTGTCACCACTAGATTTATTTTTCTACATTCATTCGATTAAATAATTCATCCATTAAATCATAACTTTGATGCTAATTTAAAGATTTAATTTTTTTACGTATTTTAATGGTAATAAAGTATGAAAGCTTTTTTGCTTTCACTATCAGTTCTAATGATAAGCATAATCTCTTGACGAACACGATTAACGTCGATATCTTTGCTTCTGTTATTAATTAAAAGATCTACGTTAGAGAGCGATGCTCTTAATGAAAAATAAATTTTTCTACTTCTTGCATGAGTCCTGTAGCACTCGCGGTCTCGGAATAATTTTGAGCGACTGACTAAAATCGCAGCTATTCACTGACCAATAACGAATTTTGCATAATTGTCTGAAGACTCAAGCCCGACACATAAACATTTCTATTCGAAATATTTAATAACTGATACGATCTGAGGCTCCCCCCGACATTAGCGATTATTCCTAAAAGAGTGCAAGTCATTGGGCAATGATGAAGAAAAGCGGATTGATAAATGGAAGAAAAATAAGATAATGCGACGGGAGTTAACGATGAAACACATCGGGGCAGCAACGAAGTATAATGCGGATCGCGAGCTAGCGAATAGATAATTTTCTGCAACGATACGACTACAGCCTCTACGTTATTACATGATGAAAGAGAGAGAGAGAGAGAGAGAGAGAGAGAGAGAGATAGAGTGAGAGAGAGAATATTGTCATTCGGAAATCGGCGGGTAATTGAATGAGAGACAGGACTCGCGGCAAGGCTGGATGAAAGCAAGTTAGCAAGGAAGGAAGGAGGAAGGAAGCCTCCCTCCTCTCACTTGCTCGACATCGCTCACGCTCGCGCGAACGCTCGGGGTTCTCTAGCTTTCAATAAAAATGTAAATATGGCGGCAGCGCAACGAGCCAATGACAGGGCTACAGCTTGCCGTTGAGAGATAGAGAGAGGGAGAGCCAGAGAGGGATATCTCAGTGGAAAACCTGGTAGGGGCAATCGTACATACACCGCCACCTCGAGAGGATTACGCTCTCCCTCCACCCTCTCTCTCTTTCTCTCTCTCTCTCTCTCTCTCTCTCTCTCTCTCTCTCTCTATCTATCTATCTATCTATCTCTCACTTCACCCCTCCCTCTCGGGTATACATGTATACCCGAGTACAAACGAGGGAGAATGCCATGCCGTCGCAACCGCAACAGGAAACGTCCATCTTTACTCTTCTTCGAACTCTTTTCATGGCTTTCCTTTTACTCCCATTTCGTCACTTTTATTCCCTCCCTTAATTAACGAATTCCAGGCCGCTTGCGCTCTCGGTAAATAACTCTTCCCTCCCCCCTCCTATCGATCCCACCCCACTCCCCCGCACGACCCGTCAACGCTCTTAATCGACAATTCTCAACTCCTTCTGAACGGAATTTCAAACCTAAACATTCTACTCGTATGTACCTTGACTTGGGACTCGGACATGCCGAGGGCGTAAGCGAGCTTGGCTCGCTCCGGACCCGCGAGGTACTTGGTCTGCTCGAAGGTCTTTTCCAGAGCGAATATCTGCTGGCCGCTAAAGGTCGGCCTCGTGTGCTTCTTCTTCCCTGGCTCGTGCTGGCCTCCGGAACCGCTCCCGCCGCCGCTCATCGCCTGCTGCTGGCAGCCCAGCTGTTGCGACACTGTAACAAGCCACCTTTAATGACACTTGCCGCCATCTACTCGGCATTATTACTTATTGTTAGCTGTTCTTTCGGGAGCGTTGCCATAATTTGCTATTTGAGGCAGCGAGGATTATGGGGGTGGGGGTGGGGGGACTACTGAACGTGGAGCTAACTTTGGCCACGTGTCGTTAAGCGAATGGTAAAGAAGCTACGATTTCTTATTAGTCCAAATGGTTTGCTTCAATAAGGCATTATTCGAGATTAATGGCGGTACGAAATAAGGACAGGTATTTTGTGGTGACCGTGGAATTTTCAAAAGCACCTTATCGCATGACTTATTATTCAAATCGACATCGTTTATACTCTACGTTCCCCTCTTGTTTTACGGATATCGTTGCACAATATATTTGCAAATTGGAAATTTTAATAGACAATGACTCCGCTTGGCTCCATCATGGCCTTCATTATCTAATCAAGATATTCAAAATTCCAACATCTTTCTAGTATTCATAATGCTATTACTAAAGAGCATTAAAGCACCAGAGTAATTCACGTATGCCGTTACTATTCTAAGCGAAACGGTTGTAATTGCAGCGCCGCCGCATTATTGTACTTTCAATGTGTAAGCTTTTCGATCCTTCCGCATCCAGTTGATATTGCAAAACAACTGTAATGCACTTATTTGTCTTTTGCGGAGTATGATTAAGGCATACTTTATAATAAAAATGAATGTCGTAAAGTAATAATTTCAAATAATCATCATAATATAACGAAGCACATTTTTGCAACTACGAAATTTGATTTATATTCACTTCACCTTAAGCGGCTGATTCTAAAATTGCAAAAGTAATTTTTCAATAATAAAGAAGAAAAATTCTATTAGTACTTGACACTTCCATTCATAGCGAATGCAAATATGAGATGCAAAATCTGAAGTCTCCCTCTTAAGCATTAATTTATTACTAAATTTAGTACAATACGTTTTTATATACTTTCACATCTAATTACAATTATAATCTAAAATTAAAAAGAAAAAACAAATTTATTGTCGACTACTGTCAGAATTCCTTCTGATACATTAGTCTGATTTAATGATTTTATTACGAAATATTTACTACAATTTATAGTTAACAACCGCAGCTATAATGTGCAATATGGATGATCATTATGTTACTGACCGGGCACATATGTTGGTTATGAAAAAAAAAAAAAAAAAAAAACGCTTTTGGAAAGATTCAATTTTTTTTCTTAAATTTATATATTATTAATGATAATTTTACATGTATATAGATGCGCACATATATAAATATATATTATATTATTAAATAATATTAAATTACTAATGATATTAATTATTTGTTTTTAGCTAAGAAATAAACAATTTTTATAGAAATTCTGCGATAATTGGTCATTAGTTTTCAGTTTATATTTCATGCTCAGTGCTTTAGAACATAATAAATTTTAAAAAAACTATGGGACTATTATAAATTAATCTTCATAATATTTTTTCTTTAATATTTATTTTTATTTTAATTTAATTACTTCTTTTTTTCTTTTTTTTTTATTCAATAACCATTTATCGATTATCGTGTGAAATAAATTTATTAATAATAATATGATTAAGTTAAATTTTCATTATTAATTATTGTTATTATTAATTGCCAAAATTAATTAGTATCAAGGATTTTAATGTATTAGTATTCTTATGAAGGAGAAACATTCTATTATTATATGATGAATACGTATAAATATAAAATCGACATCGTAATCAGCTTCGTTCTTTTCAAATCAGAATCATTAATTTCCATAGCGGAAATGTCGATTATACGAGATAAATAATTTAATTTTATTTATTTCAAACAATCATTACCTTTAAATATGCCAAATTTTTTTTTTGTATTTTTTTTTTTTTTTTTTCATAGATTTAATAGTAAAATTATTATCAATAAAATAAAATAATTCATTCACAAGATAATATAATATTAAATATTAAACTGGAAAATGTATGTGTCATATTTTAAAATTTATATTTGCGCAAAAGTAAAATATAGTCATTATCCTATTAATTCTCATGTATTAATTAATTATAAAGAGACGAAATAACGCAGATTAGCGTATGCAGCTGATGCAGTATGCGCAGAATTTTTAGAGTTTGCTTATTTAGTAGATTAAAGGCTAATTTATCAAGTATTAAGATAATGTTTGTTGTATTGTATTTTTTCCGTACTAGAACTGCTATAAACGAATTTAACCAATAAAGAATTTAAAAACAAGATATACGATTTTTTTGTTTACGTTTACGTGTAATGTCTGGTAACTTGAAAGTAATTTGCAAATGCGACCGAGCCATTTAAGGTTTAATTATTAAGGAGATAGTAGTAACTAATTATATATCTACCAATGGGACATTGTAAGTAGTGCACGCGTGCGCATATGCCCATAGCATTCCTAATAATTAAGAAAGGAGCTGGCGAGACTATACTATTAATTTAACTGCTAACTACATAAAATGTTTCGTTACTTGAAATGATAAAGAAAGGAGTCTCTGTTATGTTAAAAATCTGCAACTGATCCTGCTACGTGCTCGGAATCGTCCTACGTACTCGCGTTTTAGTAAAATATTATTCTCTATATGGTTGTTGTTGAGAAATTTTCTTGTCGAGACAAACATTTCTCGATTAGCATGCCGACTGCCCTATCCTACCAATGGCTATCAGAATGCATGAAATTATCTTTTATGGGTGTATATAATATACTAATCCTATTTTAAAGATGTAGCAAGTAATTAGGCAAAGTATTTACCTCTCTTTCTTTGGCTTTCGTCGCACTGCTTTATGCGTAAGTGCGCACACGTCCGTACGCTGTAAAAGCAGGGAGAAAGACCTTTAATTTAATAAAGCAATTTGTAACGGAATACGAAACGAGGCAATAATGGCCGCTCGGCCGCTCCGGGGAGGGTCCTAACGAGCTGCTTACCGCATTCCACCCTGACCAGGATGCGCGACACTCTGTTCATCCAAAGTCTTTCTCTCACGCACGCGTCCCGTGAGCGCGCACACTCCCTCCCGACCCCCACCCACCTCTCTCTCTCTCTCTCTCTCTCTCTCTCTCTCTCTCTCTCTCTCGCACGAAAGCGTCGCCTATGATTATATCGAGTCTGTATCGCTTATTGTGTGCCTTATGTTCGCCCGCTTCCATGCCTAACTCTCATATGCCTATGAAAATACGAATTCTGCTACCTCTGTGCCAAATCCATCTCCTCTATACATTGTTACGCAGCTGTGAGCAGATCGCAGGTCGTAATTTCGTTTTACGCGTCATTATAATGGCGATATATATGAAAGGTGCGCAAAAGCTTATATTAATAAGCTTTTATCGACGCTTACGAGCGATATTTGATTGTCAAATAAAGAGGACGGCGCATTTAACGGAGATGAAGAAGCTTTAGGAAGCCGCGGAGACAAATCGTTGCATCATGCGAAACCAAGTGATATTAAAATCCACGAACTCTTGTAAATGGATATCCACGTATGCGGGCGCGTGCACGCATATCCGAAATAAGACAGCGGGAGTGGGAAAGAGAGATACAGCGATAAAGGGAATGCGCACACGTGCGCGACCAGCTAATATATAGGATACATAATAGTATGTATAAAGTGAGCATGAAGCTTGAGGCTGACCGTCGCCTCGCTTAAGAGGGTGCCAGTTGGATCTAGACAGAGATGCGTGCGAGCAGCCGGACGGTAAGGAGCGAAGAGGACGAGAGGAAAGAACAGGATTACCCTTCGATATCATATTCAATATCACGCGAGTCAGCCCTCCTTCGTAGCTCCCTCCGATATCCCGACATACCAAACCCTCCGCAAAATGCCCTTAACTTTCAGACCGTTCAGACTCTTTCACTTGCCCTTTTCCCGGCTCTTCTTATATATTTTCGTTGCGGACCCTTATTCCCCTTATAAGATTCCTTTTTGTTACACTATTGTACATTCGTAGCGTATCGATGATTCACTGCAATAATGTCAGCGCTTTAAATAACTTTTCCATTCAATCATTTAACGTCAATTGCCAATTAACCTTAGCCGATTTATGTATTCGACGAGGCGCATAATGTAATGTTTCGATCGAGCCATTCCGTTTACGCGTATTGGCTCGAGGCTCGTTAAGTCATAATTGCCGATGATCTTATATATCGACGGATTATACGTTCGCATTAGCGCACTGTATTCCCAACTCGTATCTCGCCTCTCATTATGTAAAATAAAAGACCTTCGATAAATGGATAACGAGGTGAATTTATTTTAATCATTTTAATCGCTCGTAATGCGTGTGCCTTACGATTAATATTCAGTCGTAATATCAACGAACTTGGGTCTCCGTCTTCCCGGCGGACTTTCTCATTCCTTTCATCAATCGCTCGCAAGCTAAGATAAAAGTTCCGAGTTTAGAAGTAGCCCTTGCTATAAATATATATTATTATTTATATATTATTATACATATATATATGTGTGTGCGTGTGTGCGTGTGTGCGTGTGTGCGTGTGTGCGTGTGCGCGCTCGCGTGTGTGTATACATTATTTTGTTGTTGTTTATTATTATTATTATTATTATTTTTTTTTTTTTTGCCAATGACACCCTCTCATGAACGATGGCTTATTGAATAAACATAGATGGGATCGTGCGCACGTTCGACTGGTGCGAGCGCGTATATTCTAGTGTTTTGTTAGCGAGAAATACGGGGTTACGAGCCCCGATTGGCGCATAAAGCATCTCCGGAGAGTCAAGAAATTATGCCGCTGGGACGACTCTGCACTCGTATGACTGCTCTTTTATTTTATTCGATTTTCAACCAATCGTCCACTTATGCCCGACTTGCGAGCATCGGTTATCTATTATCATCGCAATGTGATTTTACGATATCGTATGCATATATTGCCGTCTGGCCACTTCTTCCCCCCCACCCCCCGTCGAAGCCGC
>NW_011948423.1:7913091-7922918 GCF_000503995.2 Ceratosolen solmsi marchali
CCCCCCCCCCCCCTTCGACGCCACCACCACTCTCCTTCCGTCTCACGGAATAATTATTTCAGGAGCGGACATCGTTGAAATTGAATTAGCGGCGCACGACATTCTGCGAGACTCAGTCGCGAAAAAAGCAATCGTCTCGTCTTGGATAAGAAAATCTAGCGGATTCGATATTTGACAGAGGCTTGCGCACAGCGTCGATCGGTCCAACGAATCTCGATCGCTTTAGCGACTGCTCAATCGAGCAAAAAAGTAAATATTCCCTCGTCTCTACCACCCCTCCCCATCCCTGCACCATTGTAAGACAGCGTAGTCGAAAGCTTGGCGTCCGAAGGATAAAATTGTCCCCGACCCGTCGTTTTGCTGAGCGGACGCACGCTCAATGGGACATGTGAGACGTTGAAAAAAGTTGCTGACACGAGCTTGCGACGGTGAGTTTAGCTCAACCATGGCCGTGGAGGGGGGGGGGGGGGGGGGGGTTTGGGGGGGGGGATCGGCTTTTTTTTCCGAGCACTGTCTTCGCGTTCGGCAACACGCTGGATTACAAGCGTTTAGCCGCCTGGCAAATGAAATCTCCGGTCGGACAAAGAAAGGAAGATAAGATACTATCGCATCATAAATATATAAATATAGAGCGCACATAATCAAGGATTATGTATGGTATTCCCCAATGCTAACACACTCGGATCTTTATCATCGATTTACTCTGATATCCTTGAGTGGACACCTAATAGCATCCTATGCTCTCTAATATTTCTCTGAGCATAGAGCAATAGAGAAGGAATTGTGGTAGGAAATAGGGATAATCGGTACGTGGATGAATTTAATGGGGACTCGGTGTTTCGATGTTTTTGAAAACGTTAAAATCCAGATAGACGTTAGAGCCAGATAGAAAGTGGGAAATAACTGTTACGTCGACGAGTGATCAAATAGGCGTGGCATTTGAAAATGGAAATGGATTGGAAGAGAAGTGCTTACAATTTTTTCCATATTCGTATTTGCATGTTTGTTAGTAAGTTAGAAATCCCTATGAGATTAGTTGAATAACGAGGAGGCGAACGGAGGTGAAAATGGTGGTTGAGGTGTCGGTGATGACGGCAGCGTTGAAGAGTTGGTGGCGGTGGTGGGGCGGGGGGGGGCGAAGATTAGGAACTGGCGAGGAGTGGTGACGAGGTCGGACGAGGAAACGAAAAGTTTAAATAAGGCTTCCGGTATACTTGTGCCTATTAAATGGAAAGGGAGATGGGTAAAATTACAATTTGGCGTTGCACCTGCAAGATAGTGCGATTATGCTAATTCAGGCTCATAAAAATAAGGTGGAAATCTGAAAGTGCAGAAGTAGCAAGGGACGATTTAACCGGGATTCATGAAGTTCGTTAAATTGGAAAAAGCTAGGCTGTGGCAGGGGAAGAAAATCCGAGGAAGAAAGTGATTGTGAGGCGACCGGGGTACGGCTTACACATGTGTCGGCTTGTCAGGATGGGAATGGGCGCGGGTGACGGCTGTGGGCCTCGCATCGCTGATCTATGCCTTAAAAAAGGGAGCCGCCCTGTCACGTGCTGCCGGCTCTAGACGCCTGATTTTTCGCGGTTTCATGGTCCTTCTTAATCGTCCTCTCTCGCTCTCTCCCTCTCTTCCTCTATCTCGTCTCCCTTTTCCTCTTTCATTCTATAATAGCGGCGTTCCACACAAGCCCACGGTTGGCTTTGCACACGTAAGCGTGTGTGTACGTATGGGAGGAGTAGGTATGCTGGATAATGGCTTTTTCATGCGCATTATTATACGAGAGTCCTGGCATATCGTACAACGTTACCACAACTGACATCGCAGATGACGGAAATAGAGCAATTCTTACGGCGCTGCTCCGTCACGGGATTTATTAAATATCGTTATGTACCGTAGAGCAACTTTTGCCTACTTTTATCGATGCCTGTTCAGCAAATATCTTACACGTTCTATCAATCCTAATCGTATTCTATCGTTTGGAAATTTTACTTGGCTAATTTATGTGATTAAATTAAATTAAAAAAAAAAAAAAAAAAAAAAAAAAAAAAAAAAAAAAAAAAAAAAAAAAAAATGTTTGTGGGAAATCCTTCCCATCGCCATTAAAAACGCGCCTTGTGAAACGTGCCGTTGTCAATGATAAACTATATCGATGTACAATATTGTGCACTGGGAATTCATTAGCAATTATACTGATAGGAAATTTCGAAAATTACCCGTATGCTTCCAGTCTCAGCACCGAACGAAGTAATAATGTTAATAAATTGCATTATAAACAAGTTGGATGATATTTTTATTTGAAGTATGGTATTTCTCGGCAGCATATTTAATATTCTAGAATTAGGATTAAACAAATATTATATACTCATTAATTGGCCACACGGCTTTTCTAAAAATTGTAAAAGAATGAAGAGAATTAATTTACCGTCGGCAGAATTATACTCTAATTACAAAGTTGAATACCAAAATTGTTCCTTATTATAATTTGTCCGATATAACATCGCAATTACAGTACTCAAAGCTTGAATTGGCAATTTTAGTTTTGATTCTAATTTCGATAACGGACAAACAAGGCCAAACCACAATTTTCCATGGCAATTTATAGTATTACAGCATTATTTTTTTAGAATTTTTAAAGAATAACGTTCCTTGCACTGATAATAACATGGAATATGTATTTCCTAATTAATGACCTAATATAATTTTCAATTGCTCCCATTAATATTACCTATAAATATCAAAATTTGCTTCTTACTTATGTCAATATATACTAAAATGTATTTTTGCATTTCAATTAGGAAGACTGGAAAATTGCACGCGTCGACGTATGAAATAAATTTCACTGCGGCGCCAGGAGGCCGGAGATTTGCACGCCGACGTACGAAAGTTTGCTTCGCGCGCGGTTCAACGACAAATAAGGATAATAAAAGTTCAACTATTTTGCCATTGCCGTTATAACGGTAATAATAGAAAAAATTATGATGAGATTTATTATTATGGGAATTACGATCTATTATTACCGGGAAAAATTAAAGAAGAATTCCAATATTGCAATATCATTTTCATATTACCTAGAAAATCATTCCATGTGTATAAGTTTCAATTATACATTGTGTTTGTTTAGAGTGTGGACAAATTCCGATTGACAAAGCCACAATTCTAATAATATTAACTTACCACTACTTTTATCTTTACTATTTATAAAAATGAAGTTGTGTAACAGAACGATAATTGACTTGCGATTACAATTGTATAATAACGTTAAATATTAATTGCTATGATCTGATAATAATATTGGCTTGAACAGCTATTACATATACATATATTTCGACTTATTTGAATAAGTAATAGAGCTTTATGTAATAACCTTCGCTAAAATCATTAAGAACTTTAGACTTTGATTAATAATTCTAGAATATATATCCTATGAATAATTCAATGGCTTGCAAATTAAATATCATAAAATTTTATAATATTTTTACGTAAATAGCCTCAAAACGTCAGTTTTACACGTAGAATTTTCAAAGTCAATACAATGTTTATGCTTAACACTCAAAAACATGTTACAGGCAAATTCTTTCATTATGCTTTGCTTTTATATTTACTTTAACTACAAGTATATAGCATACTAGATAGGAGCATAATTGCAGATATAAGTGAGAAAAAAAAATTCTTATAATACTGTGTCGTTAAAGCAGCTTTTAAGGTAGTTTAACGTTTATTTTCATCTACAATTGCACGTTCAATTATATCAAAGAAAACGAAAACACAATAGAAAATAAATAAATATAATAATTATATATATATATATATATATATATATATATATATATATATATATATATAATATAATAATATGAGCTTTCAACTGTTATTCTCTACAGATACTTTGCTTTAAAAATGCGATTAAATACATGAAATTCGCCGAGAAGACGTGAAGTAAAAATAATTTTAATTTTTATTCGAAATTATTCAGAACATTAAAGAAAGATTATCATTTATTTTATAAGATTATGTTTAATGGAGTAGAACTAAATTATCGACAATGTAGGATAGTCAATCGACTAATATTTCATTTCTCTTTTTTTTTTCTTTTTTAGCGCCATAATTTAACGACAAATATTTGCATTTCAGAGTACGAATAGAATGCACAAAAGCAAAAAATACATAAGAAACGCTTTGCAAATGCGAATTAGAAAATTTCATTAGCATTTATTGTTTTTTAATTGAATTGATTGTTCAATCGAGGCTGATATTTTAATTTTTATGAATACATGTTGCATTTCTATTTGTATATTGAGGAAATGAAAAATGCAAAAAACAATGAAAGTATCTATGGAACATACTGGTTTTTTTTAAATGTTTGAAGATTCCATTTGTTATTATAATGTTATTATAATGGACTGCTTTGAATAAGTAAGAGTTTTCATGTTACCGCAGCTTTGCAAATATGTTTAAATTATATTTTGTATGTTACTTTGTAATAATTTCGAATGTAAAATCTATGATTAATAAGTTATATTTAATTATCGCATGCAAGTGTTATGATACATTGAGTAGTCCGAAAGTAAAACTTGAATTCAAGTAATAAATGTACACGTTCGTATGGTACGGTGATTTAAAAATTAAAAATTTGACATTGTAAATGTTAAATTGTCTTTTTAATGTTTAATGCTTTGAACATTGAGAGTTGAGAGTTTCATAACGAATAAGCTGATTCAAATTTTATTCAAAAAGTTTAATAAGAAAAAAGATATTGCAATGATCAAAACATTACAATTCATTATAGATGGTGTAATACAAATTGTAGAAATCGGAAATATAATTATTGTTCACGGACAATGAGATTTGAATGTTCAAAGTTCTATATTATATAATAAAAGAAAGACAGTGGACCGATCAAAGACAAAAACTTAATTCGTAGAAGCTGGACCTTTTTCTTTTTTTCTTTTTTTTTTTTTTTAAATATTTTTGCCACAATGGAATGTTTCGAATCGTCGAATCTCTGAATATGAATATTAATGGTAAGCAGCTTTTTCGTTTAAGCTTTCGTTTAACTTGGCTTATAATGACAACAACATAGGGACGAGGGCAGGGACCGTTCGCTTTGCAAATAATAAATCAAGAAAGTGGCGTCGCCTGTGTCGTCGCAAGAAAAATAATGCGAAATGGTGTGCGGTAAGAGAGGATGGACTTTGTTCATGGCAGGATACGGTATGATGATGCAGGATAGAAGGGGGGTGGTGGTCATGGTGTGTGCACGTGTGTGCGCGCGCTAGTTGTGGCGTTGGAGCGGGGCGACCGATGCTCGTCGTGGCGGGGGAGGGGGAGGCCTCGGCAGAATAAGAGGTGTCAAATTGACGAATGAGTGAGACGAAAGATATACAAGGTATACTTACGAGAGTGCAGACGTGCCCTCCAGGCAAGCGGGTCACTGACTAGTCCTTGGAGTCCCGGCCAGTAAACCGCCGGATGTCGGGGCTCGGTGCGCTGCTGGAACTGCCCGATTCCTAAACAACAATCAATTCCACGGCAATTAGCGCCTCGTTTTCCAATATCCATTACATCCTCCATCCCAACCCCTTATACAACCCGTTAATTGTCCTCTGATACATGTGCCTGTATTCGGGCTTATCGTTGCTCCAATCGCATGAAACGACTATAAATTTCAATCTTGTTTCCAGTTATGTTCGATTCAAGGATTAAGACGTAATCTACATGTCATCCCGACGATCTCAATACTCACCCCTCTATTCCAAGCTTTATGCATCTCCTAACCTTTGTCTGTAATTTGTATGCTTTAGGATTCTTAGAATTGCGGGGTCTTTTTACTGGTAGTACGATAGTTTTTGGATTTTCTTCCGATGATATTGAAAATTACGTTTAGCAGAAAATTTACATTGTTAGAAGATTTCTACTTTCGATGATTATTTCAAGGCATAAATGATATTTCGCCATTTATGGTCGGATAATGCTCAATAGGATATTAAAAAATAAACATACATGGGTTAATAATTTTGCAAATCACTTAACTACAATGCTTTTGATGCTTATGAGATCGTAAATCGCAGGCTTTATAAACTATTTCATTGCCGCAATGGAAAGATAATGCATGTCAAGAGCAAGTTAAAAGCTATTTATATTAGAGTATACATTATGCGTGTGATGGGTGGTAAATACGTGCGTATGCGTGTGCGTGTGCACGTTTAAGAGAAAAAAATTATATTTTTGTTTTATTTATAGGGCTCGAGTGAGAAGAGCAGAATTATTGTAATTATTAAAGTTATACGTAATAAATGGTGATTGTTATTTTACATAAATGCCGTATTTATCAATATTAGGCCTGTCGTAATTTGAAGATCAATGCAGATGAATTATGAGAGTCGTAAGACTTGAGCCTGATAAGCTCGAGGGAAATCAAAATTGTAATGCAATTTAGTAAAATAAACGAATGGAGGATGGTGCATGCGTTTTGTTTTTTGCTTTAAATAATTTTATTAGGCATAGAAAAGGCAAGAGAAGGCAAATATGATCGATCGTATCGTGGCAAAAATATAAAATAACTCGGAATAATTAGAATCCGTACACTTGGCGATCGTTCATAATAGGACTACGGAGTTTTGGTTCGTGGTCCGTTTCAACAAAGGTTGATATAATTGCCAAAGCACTAATCACCCACCGAACACAAGAAGAAAGATTCGAAAAAAGCTCGACTTGGACGTCAGAACATGGAGCCGACAGAGAGTGAGCGTGTGCGTGCGTGAGTGCTTGCATGAGAAGAGGGAGGTCGGGCGAGGGGCAGATGACATGCTGACGAGGAATGGTCGCGGTAAGGCGAGGGGCGGGTGGTAGGAGATGAGAGGAGATACGAGACAGATGTATGCTGGTGGTTGTGGTGGTAGTGGTGGTGATGACGATGGCGCGAAAGCACAGTGGAGAAGGCGAATCACGAGTATACGGACCCGTGGAGGCGGCGAATCCTGCGTGCATAGCGTATCTCGGGGCCGGCGGCAAGTGCTGTCCGTGGGGGCTAGCGGGCATCGCGTGCTGGGACTGTCCGAGACCGGGGCCCGAGCTCGGCTGCGTCGCCGCGGGCCTCGATAAAATCGTGTCGATGCCGTGGGGATTGCTGCCGACGGAGGTGATTGAGGTAGCCGGACTATGCTTGCCGCTACCCGTCGGTGAGTTCTGGCCTTGCAGTGTCTGCTGATGCGGCTGCTGTTGCTGCTGCTGAATATGATGATGCTGCTGTTGGTGCTGGTGCTGTTGGTGTTGGTGTTGGTGTTGCTGTTGCTGTTGCTGTTGCTGTTGCTGTTGCTGCTGCTGCTGCTGCTGATGCTGATGCTGATGCTGGGTTGCAGCCTGTTGATGGAGTTGCTGCTGCTGCTGTTGTCCGTGTTGTTGTTGCTGCTGTTGCTGTTGCTGTTGCTGTTGCTGCTGATGATGATGACTGCGTTCGGCCATCGAGTGAAGCGCGGCGAGGGGCTGGCTCGCGGCGAGCATCGAGCCCGCGGCCGCGTTCAGGTTGAGGAACTGAAGCACGTGGGGCGAGGCAAAGTCGTGGAGCCAGGGCGGCCGCGCCACGGGCGGCGAGTGGCTCTGCGCGGGCAGCTGCGGGGGCGGGGAGCACGAGCCCATGGAGGAACCCACGGAGGAGCTCCGCTCGTCCGGCTGAGGATGCTCAGGCTGGCGGCTGGGGCTCGGGCTCCCAGGCCGGCGGGCCCGCGGCCCCAGTAGCTGCTGGTGCGCCGGGGGCGACTGCTGCTGCGCTTGGGCCCGCTGCTCGGCGGCGAGCGAGGAGGCCGAGGACATGTCGAGGACGGCCAGGCGCTCGAGCGCGCCCGCATCCGCCAGGCTACTTGACTCCGCGCGGCTCAGGCTCCTCTCCTTGCTCAGCGTGCACACCATCTCGCCACGCGCATACTTCTCGGACGGGGCGCCGCGACGTGGCCCGGGGGCGCCTCCTGCACTCGTCGGCTGCGCTCGTCGGCTGCGCTCGGGCTCGCTCGGCTCTCGGGGCGCGCGCGGCCGTTCCGCTCGGCTCGGCACCAAGGGCGTCTCTGGCGCGGCCAGAGCTCGGGGCTGGCGGAGGCAGCTCCGGGCGGCGCTGCCCCCGGGCGCGGAGCCGCCGGGGCGGGTCGTCGGCCCCCGAGATCCGCCATTGGCCGACGGCTCCCCACGGGGGCGGGGCCTCTCAATATCGCGTTAGCCTCTTGTTAAGCGTCTTTCATTGTGTGTTTAAACTCGTTATTTATGATGCCGACTGAATAAAACAGAAGCGCGCGCGCGGATGCGCGACTCGAGACGAAGCTCTGGCTTCTCTCTCTTTCTCTCTCTCTCTCTCTCTCTCTCTCTCTCTCTCTCTCTCCCTCCCCCCGATCCTGTCCTTCACTTCGCAGGCATACACGCAAACTCATTCGCATTCTCTCTTTCTCTCTTTCTTTCTCTCTCTCTCTCTCTCTCTCTCTCTCTCTCTCTGTCTGACTGTCTGTCGCACTCACCCTTCCTCTCTTTATCAAATGTTCAGCGCTCATTTTGCCTCCCGCTGTCTCCTCCCCCCGACGGAGTACCGAGTCGTCCTTAGGATTCGATGGTTGATTACGATTAGTTCCGGCCTCAACGGACCTACGACACAAGAACGCGCAGCTCGATAATTGAGAGCTCATTTTCCGCGGCATCAACTTTTATTAATAGTCTCTTTAGGCCGTAGTGGAGAACGCTAAGGAGAGGGGCAAATTATATATTGGATGCGTAAGGTATTATGTATCGAACGATGAGCGAGCGTACGAATGATGGTAAGAGAGAGAGAGAGAGAGAGAGAGAGAGCGGCAATCGACCGTTGCAGTGCAGAAAAAGTCAAGCGTGTGATTGTCGAGCCGGTGAGAGAGATTGCGCAGAGTAGTGGTGCAGTTTAGTAGGGGTGGCACGCGATTACGTTGGATTAGCTATGCGCGGCTATTCGCTCACCGAGCTAATATAATGGGCCACTGCTCGCTCTTCCTTACTCCATTTTCTGGTATTCAATTATACCTTTATAAATAACCGAGCTTACATTACTTTTATTTGCTTTTTCATGACCCCACCGCATTGTACATGATTGCCGTGAGATATGAATCCGCATTTATCCTTGAGGCGATTAATTTGACCGTTAAAGCAGTAAAGTTATTCCTCCACTATAACGAAATAATCAGCTTTTAATGTGGCCAAGTATATGAATAGCTGGCGTTTGCGCGCATTCCGGTAGCGGGAGGAATTTTGAAAATCGTGAGACGGAAGGAACGCCGAGACTCGAATCGATTTTAAATAATCTAGGCATTGAAATTTGTATTCGCTGCTGAATACGTTGCCGGATGAATAACACTGACAGTTAAGGAGCTATTTCCATTAGGTAGGAAAAGCCGATGATTTTGAGCGTCGCTTTCTATAACCACCCGCTGAAAGAAGCACAATCGAAATAATGGATACCTTGAGACTTTCTAATGCAGGAGGAGGTAAATCTGAGAAAGTTTTGACCAAATAAGAGTAGTGGACATATGACTGTTTATCAGGGTTGAATAGACCCTGTAAAACGCAATAAGAAGTAATGAAGGTCGTTTAAGTGCGTAATAGCCGTCGACGTTTTCGAATCGTAAAATCAAGTCGATTATTTGGAGCTCAAACACATTATAAAGTGCATCTGTGCTACAAATCACGAGCGAGCCGGTATTTTACGAGGCCGAAAAGAGATTTAGCGTTAAAGAATTGTGGTGCGAAGGGGCCGGAGGGGCGAAGTGGGTGCCACGATGCCCGGATGCGGCCGAAAGGGGGAGGCTGAGCCAAAAGGTACG
>NW_011948423.1:7923108-7952236 GCF_000503995.2 Ceratosolen solmsi marchali
TTCCCCTAGCTGCTCGAGATAGAAAGATAGAAATAGAGAGAGAGAGAGAGAGAGAGAGAGAGAGAGAGAGAGAGAGAGAGAGAGAGGAGTCTCTCGAGTCTCGAGCGATGTCCCTTTTTTATTTTATTTTCGCGGCCTGGCAGGACAAGGACGCGCGTCATGTACACGGGGAGTCGCCGGGGCGTTCCTATTAAAACGTCGGGACGGCCCTTGGCGAGGCTAATGCTGTCCAAATAGTCGACACCGCCGGGACTCGGCTTTGTTGGAGGCCGCGGCTGCGGGGAGGGGAGGACAGCTGCGCTTCAGCAGACAAGAGCCGACAAATAGACGGCCCTATCAGTCATCGGCGGCTCGTTGAGCTCGAGGAAAGTATACCGAGCATTACCTGGGCCCTGCTCGCCAATGCTCACTTTTCTCCTTTTCGCGCTTCGGCGATACGCGCGCACCCAACGAGAACCCTTCCCTTCACTCATCCTCCTCTTCCTCATCCCGCTCACCATCTCATTCTCATCATCGTCATCGTCCTCGTCCACGTCCACGTCCTCGTCTTCTAAGATTGGCCTCTTTATCTCCAGATTATTGACTCGGATCAAGCGAACATTCTACTAAATTATTGTTTGCCCTGACACGCAGGATCACAAAAAATTATACAAATATTCGTCTCCAACCCCTGTTGCCGAGGCTGCCGTCACCGCCGTCACCGCCGTCACCGCCGTCACCACCGTGACCACCGTCACCATCGTCACCGCCGTCACCGCTTTTAACGCCGCCGCCGTCGCTGCTCTTCTCTTATTTGTCCTACTGAATTATGAGGCTGCTAGGCTACGTCGGTACTCGCTTTGACGCTCACATTTATTTGCTCTTAATTGTGCCCTTAATCGAGCACTCTCACAAAGGCCTTATAAATATGGTGAGCGAGCCGGGCACAATCTCCGCGCGCGCTCACTTATTCGCAACAGCTGGCCAGTAATTCCGAATCACTTTCTTCCCCGACTGCCGAACAATGGCTAACGGGCGCGTCGATCTCTTCGAGTCCTGGCGCACCCTTTCCACGATTGGCATCTTTTTTTTCATTTTTCTTCCCTTTTTTTTCACTTATTTTCCATTCCCCCGCCCCTCGTCCCTTAATTTTTTTTTTTTTTTTTTTTTTTTTTTTTTTTTTTTTCTGGATATGGCGACTTCGATACACTTTCGAATTGCAAGGGGGACGAGGAAGTGACGCGGTGCGCTGGCGGCGAAACGAGACGGATTCCTAGAATATCGCGCAAGCTTAACGCACTTCGATCAAGCGAGTTGACGGATTGCGCTTCCTGTCGATCGCTTACACGCGCGAGACGAGTGGACGTCAGCCGGAGAAAAAAGTATAAGCTGCGCTATAAGTTGCTAGTTGGAAATATCAATAATGATGTCCCGACTTGTCCAATGTGTCCCCGGACGCACACGTATCTTTCTCATCCATCATCGACTGGTTACTATTTAAGCCGCAGCGCGACGACATTAATTTATCGTTAGGAAGGAATGGTTGCGCGAGAACGCAGAACAATGCCGCGAGTATGCCTACGCTGACACTGATGCATCGATTTTCTTCTTTTATCTGGCAATATGTGGCTCGGCGGTTTGCTTATTTTACCAGTTGCTACAACATGCCCGAGTGGACCCTGGACTCCGCTCCGAGGATTATATTGCAGTTGCCGCTTACAAATTGCCTCATAGCCACGTACAAAAATACACTTTATGTAAATTTCACGATTATACGGGAGAAACAGATTTTATAAGCCATCGCGTACCTTTTCGAGCATCCCTTACCTGCAAAAATAATTTCACCACTTACAATTTACATAAAGCTCCATTACTATTACTGCGCGTGTACGTCTGAAAAATAAAGCTTCATATATCCGGGGCTTGGCTTTAAAAGAAATTTAAAAGTCAGCGTGGAGGAGGTGGGTTAGCCGTGTCAACATTTATTAGACAGCAATGTGTAAATAAGTATTAAGCAACGATTATCCGATTTATCCGATTTATCCGGCTATCGATATTCTGCCCTATCACTAGGACATTTTCATCCGGCCATTCGACATTCTTCATCCCAACCTTAACCGATCTAATAATTATGCTTTCAATTAGCTGTTGTCGAGCGTTTTCCATCAAATACGAATGCATAAAGAATCAAAAATATTTAGCGCCGAGAAGAGATATAATCGAATAATCGTGACATTTACAAATGTATGACAAACGTCCTGAGTTATAAATCCCTCCTACTGACTTATGATTTTTCTTCATGCTTCAATGACGGTTTCCCATTGAATTTTATTACTTACAATTTACACGTGTATGCCCCTAATACACAATTAATCCAATACAAACGTTTTCATTCACAACCATTCGTATGGCTAATGCACGACGTAGTTAAGGATTTACATAAGTTCTTACATCTATCTAAAGACTATTATAAAATAGCATATACGTCAAAGTGATCTTTCAACATTATCGTCGAATCATTCTAACCCTTTCAATTATCATTGGGTTTTTGAGAGTTTGTGCTACATCAGCGAGTACTCTAAGTTTATCATTGCAAAATCAAAGGATATTCGCTTATGAACGAATGATTAATTTCACCATTTGTCCTGTAGCATAGGCTGGTTATTTTTTTTTTTTTTCTTTTTATTCTTTCTTTTTTTTGACAACCCTAATAGCCGTTCACTCGATATCCCATTTAGAATAAGGAAATAATAAGTTAAAATAGAATTCCATACTCGCCATCTTGTTCATATATCGAATAATGTCCTTTTTTCTAATTTCACGTATCGAACACGGCAGCACAATGGCTGTCATCCCGTTATTCAATGCGAATCGAATCAATTATCACATTACAGATCAGGATCCGTAAGGTATGGTACGTTCCATACAAAATACAAGCACACGCGCGCCCAAATACAATCTTAAATACCCAATTTTACTAATGAAATAGAGATTACCGATCAATCCGTTACAATTTTAATGTGCATGTGAAACAATTATGAGAAATAAGATATAATAAGATTAATAAATCTTAAAATGCAAACAATCACTTTTATCGCGTAATATTATTGTTTTAGTACAAAAAATTTAAGTATATTTGAATCAATGTTTATTCACTGATTTCAGTACCATCGCTTTAAATATCTTTTTTATGCAAAAATTTATTAATATGCCGTGCATATCATTTAATTAATATTCTACGTATCTAAACGATCGGTAACACTGTCTTATAATACAACGACTATACGCTAATAAACCATTCCTTTACTAATATTATTACATAAAAACATAGTACTACCGTGTGATGAAACTCGTTAAAATAATCTTACTACTCCAAGTTATTGAAATTCTGTGTTTCACTATACTTTATAGTTATGCTTTTGTACAGCAGTATTAACTGACTCTGTTTGACATTTTAAATAATCTATAACCATTTCGAAACATTTAGTGCAAAACGAATATATTGTACTAATTTTAATAATAAATTAACTTATGTTACATACAGCAATGCAAGTACAACGAGACGACAATAAATAAATTTATGAAAATTTAATATCTTGTTTCATTCGTATGGGTATGAGTGGCATCAGTATTATTTGCAGCCGTAAAAACTTATTATAATGGGCTACAATGATATGAATTTAAAAACCAAAATAAAAAATGGATAAAATAAGAAGTGAATAAATGAAAAACTGTAAGATTCTACAATTATATGACTTGAGATATTTCTTATTATTTCAACAATCGCGCATTACCAATTGCCCAATACCTAAAGAAATAATTGTATAATAGTATTAAAAACATATTTTCCATATTGATTTAAAGGTTTGTTTACTTTTTGAAATATTTACCTTTACAATCTTTTATTGACGTAATATGGTATTTTTATGTATATATTTTTTAGCTAGTTTTTAATTACTTTAGTAATTCATGTAAATTTTTCTAAAGATTTTTACGGACGTCTCGAGAAATATCTTATTTACTTATTAATACCTCATAAATATAAAATTTAATATACTAATTCCAACGTTCCTTTCGAAAACATCTATTAAGGGACTATGATTTTGATGTTTCTCGGCTCATCTAGTATGAGTAAGCAAAATAGAAAATAAAAATTTCAAGGGTCCCATTATAAAGGCATATATTTTATATAATAATCAGGACACGTGTGCTCGATAAGGATAAAAATTGTATTATTTTATCTTAATGCAATTAAAAATGCTTCATTCGAAATGAAATTCAAGGCAGCGTTGGTGCTATAAATTAAGCAATGGGTTATAAATTGTAAAAAGCAAATTAATAAAATAGATCTTCGATAAATGTTTCTTATTAGGCTTTTACCATTATCAAGACAAACCGACAATCATTTTTAGGCAAGAATATAATTTACACTAATAAATAATAAATTCTCGCGCTATCGCACACGATATTGGCTTTCTCTGATTCGTGAAATAAAATTTTCAGTAACGCTTTTTTAATTTCTGGAATGTAATTAAAATAATGAGTTTCACAAAAAAAAAAAAAAAAAAAAAAAAAACATTTACATTTACGATAGCCATAGTGACAAATTGAATATCTCGGATAGATATTAATATGGGCAATATTTTGAAAAAAATTTTTAATTCTATAAGTGTTAATGTGACAATATTGACTCTACGGCTTTATAATGCGCAGTTTAGTATTATTGACGTAACGGAATTAGATATTAGTATTCTCGGAATATTATTCATTCGGTTTTGCATTTGAATAAAGTAGACCTAGCTAACAAAAATATTTTATTTAATTTTCCTTCTTATTTCGAATATTCAGTAAGCCGACGTACCGTGATTGAGAAGTGGCATATTTGTCGAATTCGAACAATTAATTTAAAATTAAATTTGTAGTTAACAAAGAAACTTTTTATATAAAATATACAAAGAGGGCAATATATATATATATATATATATATATATATATATATATATATATATATATATATTATATAGTGTGTGTTTTTTTATATATACAGTGTGTATTATTACATTTCAAACAAGGGTATAAGCCATTTTTTAAAGGATAAAAGATTTAATCCAATCGTATTTTATACAGAGCACAAATAAATTATATGTATGTTTATATATATATATATATATATATATATATATGAAATTTTTGTGATGTAGGTCAATTATTACCATAAGCCGTTTACCAAATTCTAAATACTTTAGGGAACAATTTGTTTTCGCCAACAATTATTTGGCTATTTTATCCTTTTACGGAGTAAAAATTAATATAAAATATTTTGTCGTATGCTTAATTGTACTAAAGAGACATTATTTAACAGATCGAAGTTCAATAAGCCTAACAAATTAGCGATCTCACTTTGACAAGCGGAAGTTTTTAAAATTGATGTTGATTTGAATACGTGAAGTGCAATCGATTGAAAGGATGCCGATAGAGGAGAGTCGCTGGACCGAGAATGAATGAACATAATAAAAAGGCTTATAGGAGGAAGAAGTGTAAGAAGAAGCGAGTCATGATGAGCCGCGCTGGTGTGTTTCGGGCACGCATACGAGAGGATAATCGTTTGTGCGCTTTGAGAAAGGAACTGACGGCTGAGAAAATGAACGTCGGAAGCGCGGCAGGAGGGAGCGAGCTGGAAAATTCCGAAATTTGTCGGTCTGTCGCGTTTGAAAACTCGAGGAATGTAGTCGGGAGGTAGCAATAGAGAGAGAGAGAGAAAGAGAGAGAGAGAGAGAGAGAGAGAGAGAGAGTGAGTACGTGTGTTACGTATGCGCGAGCATGTGAGCGAGAGAGAGAGAGAGAGAGAGAGAGAGAGAGAGAGAGAGAGGTGGCATACGATCCTGAGCGTGAGAGGACACAGTGAGGGAACGGGAGATCGAGTGGGGATACGGGGCTCGCTGGGTACTGATGAGGGGGGTGGGTGGATGTGAGGGGGTGAGGGTGCGGTGGAGGGGAGGCGAAAGAGAGAGGAAGTAGTGTTCGCGAGGACAGTGCGACTGCGTAGACCTGCCCGATTCTATACATTTTCTCTCCCCTCCGCTACGTATATAAACGATTAGTCGAATAAAGGGAGAGAGCCGGGACTTTTGGCGCTGCTTTTAACTGCCTCTAACACAAATCTGTCGCTTCGACAATGGCTGTAAGCGTCAAATTAGGCGACACAGGTCAACTGCACCCCCTCGGAAATTCGTGACTTTTTCTCTCGAGTCAGACCTATACAAATACGATACACAAATAGAAATAATACGCATAGACGAACATGGGAGCACACGAGCAGTTGCTCGCTTTTTCCTGGGTCCATTCCGCTCTTTCGCATTTCTCGCTCTATCTGGCCCATTGAGCTCCACGGTCTATTATGCCTCTTGATCTCTATTATACGCTACCTTCCAGCTTCCTTTTACGCCTTCAATGATGCCAGGCACAATATAATATCTCCGTTTCGGATACTTTTCTTCCTCGTTGGTTGCCATTTGCCGGCCAGCATCTTGCTCCAACGCGACTCTTTTCCGACGCCCTTCCGGCCTTGTCTGCCCTGCCCTGCCCTGCCCACCTCATATACATGCGTCGATACAATATATGCTTACATACTTAATCGATATAAGTACAATATATTTTATATTTATACGCGTCCTTGTCGCTCGCATTGGACCGATCAATTGAAAATATGCGGCCAAGGATTATTCAATGAAGCTTTGGAGTTGCTCGCTGCTCGTCTAGGGCTCGATTAATCAAGGGCTCGTAATGGAAAAAAGGCGGATGAGATGGGGCGGCTTAGGATTGCGGCAAAAATAAATATGACACGCTGACACGTTAATTCAAGAGACACTGGATAATGATAAGTTTTATCATAGTACCGTCGCGTTCTGCAAGCTCGCTTTATTAGGCATTCGCCGATGTGTCTCGCAGATTCCAGATGCTCGACTCCCTGTCTCCAAATCGACCATGGCTTAAATCTCTCTCTCTCTCTCTCTCTCTCTCTCTCTCTCTCTCTCTATCTCTCTATCTCTCTTTCTAGTGTAAAAAGACATATTTCAAGAGGCATTATCATCCTTTTTTCGAGCTCATTTTACGACCTACCGACTCAACATTAACGATACCTGCCTTCCACCCTCCCACCGATCCCCTCCCACTCTCGCACTCTCCCTTCATCCAACATGCCTAATGTGTGCGTCGACTAATGCAGCACACACTCAAAGCTTTGAATAAAACGAGGAGCAATTTTGCGCTATTGACTGTACTCGCTGTCCGCGGTGTATTTATCAAAGTCGAAATCCCATAGAGCGTCGGCCGATTAAAAAGCCATAAAAGAGTGCGAGAGGTGGAGGGAGAGATGGAGTGTTAGTGAGTGAGTGAGCGAGCGTGAGGGGCATGAGAGGAGGAGGTGGGAGAGGAGGGGGCAGGTGGGGGGGGGGGGAAGCTAAAAAAAAGATAAAATAAAACAGAAAAAAGATAAAAGGTAAAGGAAAAAAGGAGAGTCGATCGGCGCTATGTGGATGTTTGAATCTCGCCAGGTCGCGTTGCGGGTGGTCGTGTAATGAGGCATTAATAAGTCGCTGCTCCTCGCTGCACTCCTCACAGCTTCTCGGCTTAAGCTCCTACAGCCACTTTGCTTTATTTCCCATGAAAACTTGGCACTTTTGTATGTCAAACTCCTTCGCATTGACGATTCTCCAGTGCTATCGCCGTAGTATGCAAGCCCGTTCACCTAGACGGCTCACTAATTATAATTTATTTTCTTAACGGATTTCCCTAAAATCATTATCCAGCCCACCCACCCCATCCTTCCCTCGCCCCAATTCGTATGATTTATGTTGACTAAGAACTTTAGATTCCGAATAAATCGATACGCGTATAATAAATAAGTGCTACGACATTATAAAGTATTATAAGGTAAATAGGTATAACAAGCACGCACATACGGATGAATTAGAGGGAATATTTAAAGAAATTATATGGTCGTGAAGGGCGATGAAAACGATGATGTAGAAATCTAGTATTAGACGTGGAAAAGTAGAAATAAGGACGAGAAAAGGAAGTAGGATTGGATGTTGATGTAGGGGCCGGTGTAGGGGTAGATAATAAATTCGCTGGGCGGATATCGAAGAAATATTGGGATCGGCGTCAGCGCTCACTGCGAGGATTTCATTTGGTAAGCCATGGCTAAGTGACACGGAGCCTGAATATTTACATTTTTATTAAAAACATTTACAACTCATCCGTCGCGGGTCGGGTGAGTTGCTTGGCGAAACGGAGGCGACGGCCTTCCCGCGGGCAATTCAATTATCTTGGTAATCCTACAATTATAGCGAATGGATTCGAGAAACTCGAGGCCAAAGCCAACGACACTGATAGCAAAACAAAGAAACGAGAAGAAAAAAAATTAGTCTACGGGACCGCATCCCCTCCCACAGTGATCTGTATGCGCAGAAAAGCATATTTTCGCTTAGTCGGAAGGTGGAGCTCGTTAGAAGCTGAGCTTGCGCATCCACAGGGCGAGTAGTTAAAATTTCTAACTAAATTCCCGTTCAAAGCTTCGATCTCACGGATTGGCAATGATCTCGAGCAGCTCGATGAGCAAGCAAGATTCTCACCCTCCCCACGCTAATTTCTCCTTTAGGCGTAGAACCGTTTCTAATCCTGGATTCAGCACTCAATTTACCGCGTTACACAGCGGTTTCCCTCCCTGGCTTCGGGACGAAAATAAGTGTCTTCGCGAACCCTTATTCGACCATTCCAGGTCTTTTCACCGGTCCTAGCTGGCCCAGCTCAGGCCGAGCCATCCCGACCCGACCCGACCCGACCCGACCCGACCCGACCCGACCCGACCCGACCTACAAATCGTCAACCGATCGTATCTAATTTCCCTGATAAACAAGACCTCGCTACAAGCGACTTATTCACGCAACATCGATCCTATTTGCGCTCCGCTCAAAGCTTAAGTAATGCTCGAAGGTGACTTTTAAATTTAGACAAATTTAACTCCCATTGCTTCGAGCTGGTGCCTCCTCTGCTGCCCCCGTACTCGAAGAATCTCGAGAGGCGTGGACGATCCGCGTGGCTTGTCGACGCTAAGCCGATTGTAAAAAATAGGCTCCGAAAGCTCGCTTTCGAGTGCGGCTATGACGCCTGCGCATGTGCATGTCGAGGCGACTAAGGCAAGACCCGAGGGCTGAGGCTACGGTATAGGGGTGGCTAGGACATACCAAAGCCCCTCCGCGCATTTAAATTAGATTAGATAAGTCAGTCAATGTGGTATTCAAAGTAAATGCCGGGATTTCGCGTGTCGCGCGCCAAAGAGTCGAGGGAGTAAGACCGATGCTTTCTGTGTAATTGTATCGAGATTCAAGTCAACGAGAGTTAACAAAGAGAGGGAGAGAAACAGAGAGAGAGAGAGAGAGAGAGAGAGAGAGAGAATTAAAGCCAAATTATTGCAGATTAATCGTAAGAATGCAGCCAAGGCTGCAATTCTCCTCTTCTCGAATGATCCAAGTTTTTTCATTTGCTCTTTTTTGTTGTTAAATTACAGCAGAAATTAATAATAATAAAAACAGATCCTGTACAATCAACGAACAAACAACCGTACTTTCTTACATCTTAAAATTAATAATTGACAATTCTGTTATTTTTATTTCATAAGTATGCAAATGCATAAGCGTTTGGTTTCTCTTCATGCCACTGTATTACATCATCACGAGTTACTTCTATTCTATCGTAGAAACATCAATTATAAATAAAGTACAGATATATTTATCAGTTTAAAATCAACCAAGCTAAAATTTATTAAAATTACTAATTAAAAAATAAAAATATAGATAATATATGGAGTATCTTGTATTTCGAATTCTGCCCTCAAAGGATTATTTTCGGCACAGGATCCTTAGCATAAACGCATTACGTTACTATAACGGCACGAGCTCAAATTGGATTTTATTGTAATTTATTTTTGAGCATGTGATACATTAATAAAATAGTAAATAATAGCCCGGTATGAATTGGAAATTTACCAAAGTTTTAAAAGGCTTATTAGGTGCTTTTTATTCTCCCTTCCTCTCAATTTTTCTCGTGTTATTACCTTTCGATACTTTGTAAGTTAAAGAAGGAAAAATCGTACGAATAGATGGGAGGCTTTGTAAGTTTGAAAAATTCGTCGAGCAAGTCGAGTAATAATTCTCGCGTTTGTCAAGAAAAATCAAAAAGTTGGTACGTGCCCGACTGGCTTTCCTAGGCATCGGTTGACGCGGGAAAAGTCGATCGACGACGAATTCTCCGGGCACTTTTTAAAAAGTCATCAAGAGCTTTCGCGAGCTTTCCCGGTCGAGCCCGGCCAAGTCCTCTTCGACAAAAATGAATAAAAGAAAAGGGAACAATCGCGACAAAAGATACGAGGAGGATAAGGAGGTTCGTAAGGGGAGTTTGCTCTCTCCTCATAAAATCTAAATGAGCTTATTAATATACAAATTTGCAAAAAAGGAAAAATTCTATCCAGAGATAACGTACGCGTATCCCGTAGATAATGGCATCAGGGAATAATGAGAAAAATCGAGCCAACGAAAGGTCGCGCGCAAGATGGACGAAGCACACGACTACTAGCCCAAGGTATAGAAATAGAAAAGGCTACATGTTCCGTAACGGGGGGTGGTTGGGGGAGGATGGGAGGATGAGTGGACGACTAGGGGTAAGCGGGAGAGCGACGGTCCTGCCATAAACAAGTGCTTACCGCAATCTAATGCGTCTGTAATGGCTCGTGCGCCTGTATCTCCCCCAACGGTCCCACTTGCTAGCTCGATTTAATTACTATGTAAATGTCGCATTCTCGAAACCTGGTTCGAGCGAGACGGAGAGTACCTCCGTCCCTCGCTCTATCTCGCTTTTCTCTCTCCGCGTGTCGCCTGATGTCCTTAATTACTTTGTACGTTATATTATGGGTCGACGCGGCTGCGGGCGCGGCCGAGAGTTGAGCGACTCTCGACCCGGCGGCGGCTTCTGCAACGCCGCCACCCCCTCCCAACCAACGCTTCACTCCATTAGTCCTTTTCTTCCTCGCTTTCTTCCCTCCGTATATACCACTCACCCTTCGCTCCTTCCGCCATCCTTTCTTCCATTCAGCCCTTTCACCCTTTCACCCTGCTCCCTCGCCCATTTCCTTTCCTCCCTCCCGCACTTCCTTCCTTCCTTCCTTCCTTCCTTCCTTCCTTCCTTCCTCACTGCCTTCACTCCTTTACTCCCTCCCTTCCACCCTACATCTATTTCCTTTTCTCCTTCGTCCTGGACTTTCTTCTTTCCTCCGTTCTTGCTAACCACGAGTATAACGACCACCTGGCATTCCAACCCTCTGCAAAGATATTCTTGTTTTTGGCTTTGTTCGACATTACTTATTTAGGATTCAATTAATTCGCCGCCAATAGGATTAAGAAAGCCGAGAACGGACGGGCAAAATAAGCGAAGATAGAGCATCGCGAGTTGATGAATAGATATTGTTTTTTGTAGACAAATGTCCGAGCATCGGTCGTTAGCGACATCAACACTGAGGCGGTCAATGGATACTTTGTCAAGTAATACAACTCGAAGCAGAAAGTCCACTGGCTCTTCTCGGGTCCTTCTTCTCTCCCAGCCGTCACACCCCCTCCCCCGCCGATCACCGCACTACCGGCCCCTTCCCGTCCCCCTCGCCCGCCCGCCCCACCTTCGCCACTTCATCCAACAACCGACGAGCTCAACCATTTGTCTAGTTGTGCTCCATAATCTTCCGGCCATGTATTGCCTCACGAGTTTAGAACGCTTCAGCAGAGTCACATTCACATAATAAGATTGCGCACTGGATATAAATAGTCCTGGCTTTTATCTTTTACGCTTTTATCTCGCAACAATATAGTCGTTAACGGAAACGCTAAATGTGCCGAGTAATGCAACCAAACATACCGAAATGTATCATCATTAACATCGCTTCTGTTATTGATGTATCTCACGCTTCGAATTCGGGCATCTCTTGACATATTTTGATCTAAGAAAACAGAACAATTTGTATTCTAAGATATTATTCATAATTTTTAAGCACTGCATTTAAAATACTGAAATTATTTCTTACGAACTTTCACGTCTATTACGAAAAGTCCTTACTGACCCTTTTTATCTCCTTCTTTCTTTTTTGAATTCAAATTTGAATTTTATTTGGAAATAAATTTTAACGAATGCAGACACAATGTATAAAGTAAAATAATAAATTTCATATATCACAATTATTTTCTTGTAAACACTTTCTCATGTTATATTAGAATATTATATTCAGTGTAACAAGGCTTTTTATATTTATAAAATTACCTTTTTGTGGCTCTTATACACTAATTTGAATGTCTATATATATATATATATATATATCTTTTTTTCATTTTATAAATTGAAATATCATTGAATTTATCAAATCAATCTTAAATACATAGTACGCTTCTTAATTTTATAAGAAAATCTCTCTCTCTCTCTCTCTCTCTCTCTCCTCTCTCACTCTCCCTATATATATAGCATTTCACCTCTAATTTATATATTAGAAACTTAGTAATTTATTGTATTTTAAATTTGAATTCACCTACCATTATGAGACTTAATGTATAACAACAGCTCACATAAAATGTTATTAAAAAAAAAATGTATACGTTAAAAAATGTTAACAAACGTTTAATATTAATCACGATAATATAAATGACTGATAAATGACTACAAGTACGTATTATTAAATAGCAATATCATTTAAATACTTCACCACTGAAATTTTTATATTGTGTTGAGAGAACCAATCGATAAATACCAATGAATTCATGATTTATATGACGTAAAGAAAGGAAATGGAAAGGAAAAGGAAAGGAAAAGGAAAGGAAAAAGAAAATAGAAATGAAAAAATTTAAATATGTTTTTTTCACACAGCATATATAATTTTTATTTATACCTTTTGTTTTCAATCTAACACTGATAATTATAAAGTAAACGGCTAATGAAGAAAACAAAGTAATTATAGTAAATCGCCTTGTTCGATGAAGATTCGCGTTAAAAAGCGTAATGATTTAAAAAAATTATTGGCGATAAAAATTGGTTAATACTCATAATGCGTAATTTATCGGTTAAGAGCAGAACGATTGAGAATAGTGGAATTCAATAATAAGTGAAGAAACATATTTGGAAAAAGTTTCGTTCCCGTTGACTTAGAAGAAAAAGGAGGCAAAGAATCCGCAGTGGGATGAAATGAAGTCGATAAGCGCAAGGAAAAAGAGAGAGGGAGTTAGAAGGAACGAGCTTTGCCGTAATCCGGTATATATTTGTACATGTGTAAAAGATACAAGAATCGCTCAAAGTGGCAGGACCCTTTCTCTTCTCCGTTTTCGCCCCCACAAAGCAAAATGAATCGGTGCGTATGTGGGCGCGCGTTTGCTTGCTCGCTACATACAGTATTATAGAAAATAGTCATCGCGTGAAGCGAGTGTGTGTGCGTGCGTGAGTGCGTGCGTGTGTGCGTGTGCGCGTGCGTGCGTGTGAGAGAGAGAGAGAGAGAGAGAGAGAGAGAGATATATATAGAGAGTCGAGGGTGTGTCGTGAGTTATGGCTGCTCTGTGATATCGATGCATCAATTTGGCTAAACGAAGGATTAATTTAATAACAAGTCAGCGCGGGGGGGAGCAGCCTATGATCTATAGTCTCGTCCAACGCACACATTACCCATACATGCGCCGTACAAGGAACATGCACTTGCGCACTTGTGCCCATTCATTCGGCAAACGGGACTCGGTCCTCGTGGTCTGCTGCTTTGTCCATCACCCTGCTTTCCTCGCTAAAATGAAAGGTAAAAAGTTAAAAGGTAAATAAGCCCGTTTGGTGGCCGCGATCGCGCATACTTTTGGAAATTTGGCCAATCGCTCGTGAGTCAAACTTGTCGTTTCCCGTTGATGATTGCGCGACGGTAATTAAATGCTCCAAGTTATTTTTTAATGACTTCTTACGAACGTTCATTCAGTTCCTACGATGTTATGAATATTTATTCGATGCTTATATTTACATAGGGAGAGAGTGGTAGAAATTCTTCTTATTTTAAAGCCAATCGCCTTGTTTTATGATTATGAAAGATAAATTGATCATTAACTTATGTATATTCACATTTTACCTTTACTTTTATGACGGACTTTATTTCAGTTCGGAGCATGGAGAAAAAATTATTGAAACACGATACACAAGAAAAGATTAAGTGCTGTATAACTGTTCGACTATACGCCATTGACAAAAATATCTTAGCACTTGAAAAATGATTGTCCGCAATAAAATTGTTTTATGCCACTGCTGCATATACTTCATTGGTAAAAATTCATATAGCCAGTTTGACAAGTTATTGTCTTTACAATTATTCGCAACTAAATCAATCTGTTTATGAATTTACAATACTTGTCCAATGTAGATGATTATAATGGCATTATTGTATAATGGATTTTGAAGCTTCCGATAGAGAGAAATTGATAAGCAATTTTATATTCAGATTATACAATTATCTTAACTAGAATGCTATTCCTATAATAATATAAACGATTGTGTAAGTGGCTTGGAGGGCTTAAATAATTTAAATAATATTGAAGCATCGCGCTCATTCGGAAAGACTGCTACGTCGGTTATATCTTAAAATGAATAAAATTATGGCGAATAAACAGAAGGAATGAAGTATTTAATTGTTCACCAAGGAACTAGTATCAATATTTTTTAAAAAAAAATTAAATGAAAAAATCATAAAAAAATATTTTCAAACTATTCTAAATTCAAATACGAGATTTCAAAAGCAATATTAGCTTCTTTGACTTTAGTTGGATGATATATTTCAATTTCGTGGATGATGTATTTACTCTCCTAAGTCCATAAACAATATTAACCTTTTTCTCCACTTGAAAATATGAAAGAGGTATGATTCATTCATATGGTTCATTGGAAAGTAATAATTGAGGATTCACCATTATCCGTCAATTGCTAAAAAATATTTCAACAAACGATAAAATACTTTTACAATCATTTTTATAATGACTAATGCCCATAAATGCGTACATTAAATTAAAGAAGAAGAAAATGAATAAGAAAATGAAGAACTCACCTATTTCGTCGAAGAAGTCTTTTCATTAATATTCGTATTTTATAATTTATAAAGTATATGATTGTCGATATAATTGTCAACATTACATAATTTATTTACACTGTGATGTATGGTTTGAATGCCGACCAACCAATGCGAGCGCGTAACGGCCGTAGAAAATAACAATAAAATATGAAATGAAATACATTCGATATGATTATTTTTCGAATATGATTATTGAAAATACCGAAAACAATTGCAACTTTATAACGATAGATTATAATTATAATGAATGGAGCTTTAGGCATCGGTTAAGCATCGGTCCTCCTCGTCGTTGTCGTCGTCGAGTATATAAAAAACTGATAAGTCGGTGAAATAATGACGTCGGGGCTCGATCGAAATACCGAGCGGTCAGGCCCCATTTTCATAATAAGCGGGAGCCACTTAATGTTGATCAGTTATTTTATTATTTGAAGTTGGAATAACAGGGTGACATGTAATACATGGGCGCGAGAGACAGTAGCAGCGGCAAAACTTGTATCCCCTGCTTCCCAGACTTTTTTCTGTTTGGTGAGACAACAGTCGCTCGCCTCGAGTGCTTCCCTGTTTATGGAAAAAACATCCAGCTTGTTTCTTTCCTCCTTTACCCCCGGCTTTTTATTCCCTATAAAGAACTCAAAAATGTGTTCCACTAAAGGATGTACAGGAGAGAACATCTATTACGCTACTCTCATCGCCTAATTTTTTCTTAAACAGTCTTGTTTTTCCTTTATCTCGTTCTCGATCTGTTTCTTTTATTTATTTTTTTTTTTTTTACTTTTTATTTCTCTAGCGGTAAGATTGGAAGTATTAATAATATATATCCTCGTATTAGAAAGTCTAGCAACTAGGATTTTTTCTTCGCTTCAATATGAAGAAGTGCGTATAATGTTACGCAGTAATGTTCCCGCTATATATATATATATATATATATATATATATATATATATACATATATTAGGTCAATAATCGACGAATTTAAATTTTTAAAAGATAAGACGACTTTAAAAGATAATAGCGGGCTTATTTCGATCAATAGAGGGCTATTCGTATTGAAATGCATGAGAAAGATTCGTCGTTTAATCGATGGAGCGAAAGCGGAATCATTGGAGGGCAATATTTTGCAGAAAAATATAGGGAAATTCGAATAATATCCGAGTGTCGTATAGGAGAAATTGAAAGTCCCGTGATCATTAAAAAATAGATGGAGAAGACTTGATGCGAGCGGGGGAAAGGGGAATCGGCGGATGGGCATGAGGTGAATGGGGTAGTATGGTTGGCGATTGGTAGGGGGAACGGGGATGGCGGAGGGGCAGGGGGAAGGGGACAGGGGGGTGGCGGAGGAAGAGGGAGGGGAGGAAGGAAGGAAGGCAAGGAGGATGGATGCAAAAGTATCATGGAATAAGGTTTGGATGGGTTGGGGACGGCATGGCGCGGTGGCGCAAAATTACGCGAGGCGCGCTCGCTCGTTTTACTTTATTGCCCTACCCGATCCAATAAAAGTCCCAATAATAATGTCGGATGTTTTCCGATGCACCGTATTTGATTTAGTGTCGGCCATTTTGTGATCACATATCTGCCTCGTAAATCTCGAGCCAGGCTGCTGCCGCGGCGCCAGCGAATATCAAACGTCGATGTGCGTCGCCGATCCCACGCGTAAAATATTGCCGCGAGCTCTCTAATCCCGATCTGTCTGTTCCTTTTAGCCCCTCTTTGCTGTTTTTTATATCACTGCTGCTGGCCACGCGCTTCAAAATCAAATTTCTCGCCAAGAGCGTTTCGTAATTTTCTAAAAAAAATTCGCAATACCTGCTACGTTGCTCCTAAACGGCCTCTTCGCCTACTTCCCGTATCGAGGCACATTCCAATCAATTTAATCTAATTATTGTCGTTATTGTTGTTGTTATTGTTGTCGTTGTTGCTGCTGTCGTTGTTGCTGCGATTGTTGTTGCTACTGTTGCTACTGCTTGCTGTTACAGAACCTATGGTATCGTACTTTTGACTATAACCTATACTTGTATAATCATTATTCTTATTAGATTGTATCATTGCGTAATATTTTTTAGTTAATTAGATATTCCAAATGGACAGTCAATATTTTAAGATTTGACAATTCAGCCACGTGATGACAAGTGCTTACGCGTTAATAGGAGTACAATGAAATTGAATTACAAAAACATCTCCATCATCGCACATTCCCCATAAGTCATAATGCGGTAAAAATTGCTCTTCTATTCTTTTATTGCAAACGTGGTAAAGAAATTGTTTAATTGGGGCAAATGTTTAGTTACCCTGAAACAGTCTGTTTTGTGGACTGCCATGTACGAGGGTCCGAATGATGGCGCCAATGCTTGAATCAATAGAGAGTCATTCGTCGGAATGTGCGAGAATCGCGCGAAATGGAAAATAATGATCGAGCCATGTCGTCGTCGTCGTTGTTGTTATTATTATTATTATTATTATTATTATTATTATTGTTATTGCTATTACGAAGGCGTAACGTTTTTATGAAATATTAACGCAGAGCGCACGAAAGTGAGAAGATGGGTGAGTTCGTATTACGCGCGCACTTTTCTTCCTGACGTCGTCGGCTTGGTCCAGTTGTGGCTACATAAATTATCGTCGATCGACTCCTTTCTATCTTCCTTCTTGGTCAGTTGATTCGACGAAATGCGTCGCTACTCGCGATCACCTTCCATCTTTTGTGGCCAAACTAACAGTGTCCGTTTCTTAAGTATCTCGGTTATGATGACAAAGTGGTGCAATCGAGCGGATCGCCAAAAGATCTTTTTTAGATTTTCGTGAAACCGACGACGCGCAAAGTAATTTTGGACAGATTCCGTCTGGTTAGGATTGCTGCTTTCTACAGTCTAGAGTTCGGCTATGCTTTTTATCGTTGCTGGCTCAGCATTTTCGTTATATACAGCTGGAAATCAGCCGAGTTAACTTGGCTTTATGAAAACGCGTATCATACTTACGTACTCTTTGGCTCGCGGAATCGTGGATCCGCGAAACGAATAGATCTCATCGTCATGCTCGGCAATTTTATTCCCAAGCATTTTATCCATATTACAGAAAAGTCAATGAAATTATTGCACAAGTATATTTTAGAAAGCAATGAAATATGCTTTTCTTATTTATATGAAATATTTCGAAGATTTTAGAGTATTATACACAATATAGTAGTAATTGCAACTAAATATTAAATTCTATCTTAATCGTCATTTCATCATACATACACACATTTACAATAAAAATAACTTTTTATTATCATAATTTACAGATATATAGAATATTTGTATACTATAAAATGTACGAAATATTGTCATTATTACTTAGGCCATTTAAACCTGAAGTTTAGGCTATCTAGTGAAGTGTCAATAAGCAATTTTAATTACATTAGGCTTGTTACATTACGATTATACATTGTCTTTTCAACAATGTCATACGCGCCTGTTTACAATATTAATATTTTTATCGTTGTGCATTGCATAGCAAGTTAATGGGATGAAAACATTTTCAATTAATATATCGAGAATGGCGCTGCATGATTATCGAAACATTTCAATAGTATACTCCGCCGTATTTGCCCGTAGATCTATCAAATTAATTTCATTCAGAAATAATTCAGTTAGAGAATCGATACTAGAATATTATAATGAAACATTATATCAATTTTGACATTATATTCTAAACTCTATAATATCATTACTATCTCTCCATTATTATAAATTACTTTTCTTAATTTCAACACTAAAGATCATTAAATCTACACATTCTAGATATACTATTTTACATATTTATTTATATTTTAATCCATAGAAAAACTGGAATATGGATAATAAGGAGATGAGTGGGACATGTGAAACAATGAGATTAAATGAGAAATATCGTTATCCTATGATGAGCTGTATTATTTTAAGCTTAAAGAAGCTTTTTATGCTCGTTCTCTTTATCCAAATTACTATGGGGATAAAGCAATAAGATTTTATTCCACGTCAGCTTTAAAAAAAAAAAAAAAAAAAAAAAAAAAAAAAAAAAAAAAAAAAAATTATTAATATTTGCATTATTGGGAGCGAATGAGTTGTTTCATTTTTTGCTTATACTCAGTGCGAGTAGAAGCCTTGTTGCGTAATAAATTTCTTTTCCTACCTTTTTGTACGAGAAATAAATATTCATTTAGTCTATCAATATTTATAAAAGGATGCGATTTTAAATGACAATAATATGATTCTTTATATGTATTTATTAAGAATATTTTGTACTTATTCATATATTCATTATGTATATGTATTTCAATGTCATAATTATATATTATTTTACAAAAATATTATAGTATAAACAGTTAATTTTATTATTATATTAGTGTTGCAGAAAGTAAAAAAGAAAGAAAGAAATAGGAAAAAAAAAAATTAATTAATCATCTGCAATTTGTGGCTTGTTGGTATTGTCAAGTAATATTTGAAAAGAATCGTTGCTATTTAAGCATAAATATACTCAAACCTAATATAGTAACTTCGTTATAGCTTATATAGTTTTTATGCTTATTCGAACGTTTTTTATCGCACATACTAACAACACGCATATGCAATGAAGAACGGAATTAGAACTATAATCGGCGTTAGTGACAATTCCACTTTACTACATCGGGGCTAACATATGCTACTGTTTGCTTAAGTTGGCTAAGAATACAGTATTTCCAGTTGTGCTATTGACCTACAGTATCATGTGCAATCGTTTTTACAATAACATTATTATAGGCGAATGTTTTATCTGTACCGATAATATTCCCTTATTATAAATAGATACGAGAGAATAGTCACGAGTGTTTCATATAGGACGCGAGAGGGAAATTTTGATCGCCATCACCGTCCTCACCGATCGTGCTGCTTCAAATAAAAGTATGCGATTGCTCGTTTAACTAATTAGATAAATAGCGACGCCGAGCACTTGATGAGAAAGGGCAAACAAAGCGATGCATGGAGGACTGTCGGTTAAGTAAAGTATAAAGTGCGCTTTGATAAAATTATTATCACGGGAGGTGGGCGAGAGTTCGGGAAGTGCCAGTAAAGAAGATAGAGGAAAAGACGCTCGTTTTGGCGGATAGTAAAGGGCGTTGGAGCCGATGGTGGTAATTGTGGTGGTGCTGACGGTGGCGGTGGTAGCGGTGGTGGCCGGGGGTGGCGGGGTTGAGGTGATGGTGGTGCTGAACGTAGAAAGGCAGTAGATCGTCGTTATTGTCCATTAGGAGCCGAGCAGGCTGGCCATCCACGCCACAAACTTACTTTACGATATCGCGTTCTTCTCCAGCATTCCCTCCAGTCTTCCCTTCGCTCTCCTATTTGTCCGCGTAACACACTCTCTGCCCTCTCGCTCGCGCTCCTCTCACTCCTTTATGCTTCCTCCCACGTAAGCCGTAACGTAGCCGAAGATTTAAGCGCTACTTTCGAGGCTATCCGGCTATTGACGCTCTCTACGCTATATAATATTGTTATTCTTAAGAATCAGTGTAAAGGGAATGGGAGATGATTGTGAAAGGTGGCGGAGCCGTTGGAGCACATTATATGGGCGTATAACGCATAACGAATAGCTTGGAGTCGCTTTGGGAATGGATGCGCTCCCGGGCTCCCGGCTCGCTTTATCCCCATCGGTATAAACATGACGGGTTTTACTGTTTGACGTTTTGTTATCTAATTGGTCGTTACTCGCGCGCTCGCTCGGCCGCGGACTCCCTCGCCCACCACCGCCCTCGGCACACAAACACACGCGCGCGCACCTCCCCCTCACGGCCCACCGCACACTCATCCCTCCGCTGGTCCTCGACCCCTTTCCCGCCCGCACACACCGCCGCATTCAATAGAATCACCCGACACCCCTTTCGCGCACCGGGCGCGATACTGCCCATAAAGTCGCCCGAACCAGCCGCACCATTATAATTCTTTGACGCGCTCTGTCATTGCATTTACTGCCTCGCTCTGCTGCCGCGACCAGCCCCACCCCTCCTCCAGAGTCGGACTCGTATATCGCGTGCCATTGCAGTTTTGCCCTCGCGATGCACTCCCACAGATAGGGCCTTCACCCCCCCCCCCCCCCCCCCCCCCCCCCCCCCCCCCCCGCCCCATCCCACCTCCACCAGCCCGCCCCCCTCCTCCTCCTCCTCCCCACAAACCCTCAAACCCTTAAACCCTCAAACCCTCGCTGGCTCTCAGTCTATCCAGGGAAACTATTCGTTGCCCGAAACCCGGAGTAATAGGAGCTCCAGAGGCATTCTTCCGTGGCTAGTCGAGATGACGAGTCTCTCATACTGCGGTGACTCGCGATTTATGATTAATCTTGCGGAACTTTGCTCTTACTTCGACACCAAATATTCTTACATGATTCGGCATCCTAACACTTTTCACCTTTCCGAATGCACTCGTCTTAAATTCAAAAGGGCACTATTCCGACTCTTTCTCTCTCTTCCTCATCATAAAATAATGCCTATGAAATCCGATACCCGCCTTTCAGAAAGTAACCAAGTATCTTGTCGCCTCTTTTATTCTCATATAATATCATCTCTTATTTATTGCTAATATAAAAGTAATTTTATCTTAAATTTGTCGAGCTAATATATATGTGCGCAACGCTATGCAACCAATGCCAATGCAACTTGCCGATTATGAACATTCAAATATTCATCCAATAGTCGCTTATAATATAAAAATTATACTTTTCAGAAATTATACAGAAAATCCAAAATTTAATCTATTTTAGTGTCCAAGATTTAAGTGAAAAGCATATAAATGCAAATTACGTGCATAATCCGCCTTTACTCCATATTATCCATGAATTTGAATAAACATTAAATGTAAGGAGCCGTTATACAAGCGAACATTCATATTCTGTTATCGAATAACATATTTCGCTTTCTGATATATATATATATATATATATATATATATATATATATATATATATATATATATATATATATATATATATATATATATATATATATATATATATATATATATATATATATATATATATATATATATATATATATATATATATATATATATATATATATATATATATATACGCGTGTGTGTGCGTGTGTGCGCGCGTGTGTGCGTGGGCACTTAATACTCGAATATATTGTAGTGTGTAATTTCAGTTGATTTTGATTTATAGATGGGAAAAAGTTAACTTTTTATCTAGCAGGAGGAAAAAAATCTCTGAATATAATTGAACCAAGTGTAAAAGAAATTCCCTCTCTGAATTGAATAAAATAACTTTTAATATTTTTATCACTCAAGAAGTTATAGAAACAGATGAGGTGTACTAAATCGATGCGACGTAAAACTTGCAATTTTTCTTCGGCCTTGTAGAAGATCTGATATAGGAAATACTCGTTGCTTTTGATATGAATCCGAGCAATTTTCTATTTGTCTTATATTCGTTGCTAAATCAATATCTATATATTTAAATTATATCGTCGTTTTTTTTACGAACATTATAACAAATTTATATGTGGGGCTCAATTTTTATACACTAACATTATGAGGTTTTGAAATTTTTATATTAATGTTGATATGGTCGGTACAGTAAAAAACTATTTAATTTAAAATTATTTAATTTGCGATATTCTTAATTATAATATTATATATTCGCTATGGAGGTATTTATAATATAACAATTGTAATAATTGCGGGATGAATTGCTGTTTTTATTTATCTTTATTATTCTTTTGAATAAATTGAGATAGATTATAAATGATTACATAGAAAAAAAAAATCTTTCATATATATAAAACATCTGTAGGTTAAACTTATTCATTACGTCGTGTGTATATATCGTTTTCAGAAAAATTTAAATAATTAACCAAATCATTAATAAAATTTCTTACCAAGGAGCGATAACTACATAATTTATTATAATATCTTCAAGCTCAAAGTTATGCTATGAAATATTTTATTAAACGGAAGCCCTTATAATATAATAACAAAAGGTAATATGAATACATTTGACGCATTTTCTTACTAAATATAAACAATGCAATACGAATGAATAAAATGAGATTTCAAGCTATTAAATATCTTAATGTATACGTATTAGATGCTACTAAACATTTCATCATTAACTGAAATAGTTTAGTGATAATAAATTATAAGGCAATTTGTAATTCTTGAAAATAACATAAAATTCATAATTTTTATTCAAATTAATTTTTAATCAGAACTTTAAGAAAATTAAATATTTGCATTAACGTAAACGTCTATGAATTATCAATATTTCTGCAAATTCGGTTCGCATTGCGATTCATTGAAGTTGGTAAATATGGCATTCTATTAGTATTTATCCGCGCAAATTATGTTATACATTTCACTCGAATGAAGCTTAATTCTATATTATCGTTTTAGGATTTCCTTACAATATAAATAAAATTGTAAATATTTAAAAGATAGTACTACAAAATTTCTTTTCACGTTAAAATCTTTTTATTTTGAAACCACTTTACGCAAACATTTAATGTATATATTATATATTATATATTACAAGATAATAGCTTTTTTCGCCGACTATTAGCTTCATAACTGTAATCCATAAATACTTTATGAATAGAAATGTTTGAGTATCATTTAAAGACCAAAAGAAATTATTGACAAAAATATTCTAAAAACAGATAATAATTTTTTAATATTTTTTCCGTGAACAAAGAGTAATTATTGTGTTTAAATGTAATCTTTAAATGTATATTGATTTTACGTGATATCAAAGAGATCGTATTAGATTAAACTAATTTAAGCAAAAGTTTTCTAAGACGTTTATGATTAAAAACAAAAACAAACAATGAAAATTTGTAAAAAATAATTTTAAAGTTTTAAACTTCATTGTTTCGTACCTCAAATACAAATTTTAAAGTTTATAAATTCACTTGTTATTTTACAAAATTTGGGATGCGGTATAAATACCATACAAGAACATTTCTATCGCAATAATCTACTATTTAATTTTTAGAAATGACCCAAAGCACGGTGGCAAAATTTTTGTGATAGCGTGAACGAGTTCTCAGCTTTTTTCACTCATAACTCATTAGTGTCTTCCTAATAAATTTATCAATCGGATCCAAATATAATTAACATAAGCTCGATAATTTTTATAATAATAGTGAACGACAAAAAGGAAGAAAGACGAATAACTGTCTTATAAAGTAAGAAATTTACTATTCATAACATATTTGATTTTATCTGCTCCATTATAGTTCTGACATTACAATTAGTCACTGTGATCATTGAAAAATTATGAATATCGCAATATTATTGATCTATTAATAGCAAAGTACCTATAATTGGTTGAAAATTGTATCGTTCGTATCATAAAGTAATAAATGTAAGTATTAAATTTATTATTTGTCTGCATATATTACATTACTAGTGGCACATTTAATAATATAAATTGACAAACCGGATAATCGATATTTATAGTTTTTATACTTCAAGTTTTATACTTCAAAACACTGCAATAGCATTTCAAAGCAAGTTGATTTAATAAATAATATAAAATTGGTGTATTAGATTTGTCTTTATATTAATATTTAATATACATATAATTCAAAATATGTAATGTAGTATTTATTTAAATTCTAATCAATGATAACATACTTTTAACATATTTTTAAGTGTATGTTGAAGTTAATCTCGACATCGCATAATTATTAGCTAGTCGTAATTCAATAATAATTTTCACTGTATTACGGGAAAGAATTTTATATCTTATTTCGCTATTGTTACTTTACATTAGTAAAACAAATATTCTATGGCAAGTAAAATTTCATATCGGCATTAATATTGAACCAAAATTCATTCATAAAATAAGAATATTTTAATACAAATATAATAATCAAATATAAAACCATTCTATATATCATATTTCATTTAATAATTGTTGTTTTATGAATTCCATTTCTCTTGTAATTGTATAACTTTAATATAACACGAGTGAACTATCTACCTAACTCTAATGAATATATCAGCATGCGCCCTTAAACCAACTTCAGAAGTACTGCACAAAGGCAATTTTTTACAAAGTCATAGTTTACATTTATTTAGTAGTTATATAGATTAAGCTTTCCTAAACTTTTCGATTAGTATCTTTAGCAATTTATTAACAATTGATTGAAATACTTTAAATTATTTTTAAATATAATGTGAAAATATATTTTAACATTATCGCTCGTTATCTTATTTTCAGAAAGTTTACTTTTCAGATGGGACAATAGAAGTAATTATAACTATTATAACTAAAATAAAACATATTAATGAATAATACAATATAAATAGAAGGAAATAAATAATTAATAAGAATAAATTTGAAAGATATTTATAACACATATAATTCTTAACTTTATTTTTAATCATATTTTTTTTAGTACAATACTTCAAAATACATTATCGTTTATAAAGTAAAACAAGTAGATATTGTAAGATTATATTATTATAATAATAACTCGGTTTTTCTCTTGAATAATTTTTTATTTGGTATAAGTATTTTTTAAACTACTTCGTACATCCTTAAGCATGAAAAATTTTACAAGTTTACTTGAAGTTTAACAATTGGAGAATAAAGAACTTTAGTTTTTTCTTGGATCGTCTTATTAATAAAAATACACGATTAACTTATAATAAATATCGCTTAGAAACTAATTACAGAAATATTAGAGATACACTTTATTCACGTGTGTGTGTGTGGGTGGGTGGGTGGGTGGGTGTGGGTGTGTGGGTGTGTGGGTGTGTGGGTGTGCGGGTGTGGGTGTGTGTGTGCATATAATATTTTTTAAACCGTAAATTTTTATATACACTTTTTAAGTGAAGTTAAAACGTTATTTGCGAACAAAAAGATTAAATAAGTAATAATTAACTTATAGAGTGGTAGATATAGTTGGTAAAAAAAAAAAAAAAAAAAAAAAAAAAAAAAAAAAAAAATAAATAAATAAATAAATAAAATAATCGTAGTTGTAATTATTCACTGCGATTAGATTAAATATTCATTACGAATTAAAAATTTTAATAATAAAATATTTTTCATGTTAAACATTTGAAAGAAAATCTAAATTATTAATTTTACTTTACTTTAAGCAATAAAGTAACAGTCAATCCGTCTTTTCCTATTAAAATACAACTATTATATACAATTTACAAACGATACAATTATAATATATAAGAATATTTCGTTAAATAAAAATAAAACTAATGGTAATCTGAATACATAATTATATGAGATATTATTTTAATGTTTGAGAACTTAAATATTTTCTACAATTTCTATCGCGTGTACGTTAATTTTTCTTAATTGATAAATTAATAAATTAATAAATTAACAATAAAATAATTGATATATCTATTTATAAATTCTCAGTGGCATCGATGCAAATTAATTCTGCACCAAATGCAAATACAAATATTCTATTATCAATAAATGGAAATGAATATTTATTCATAGACTACAAGCATTTGGATGTATTCTTTATTCTGATTAACAATAAATTTCTTTTCAATTTTTTCACATTAGATAAGAAAATAATTCTAACATGATTTTTTATTTATCCATTATTTATTATTGAGCTATATTTTTACGATACGTATTCATTTGAAAAAGCTCCTAAATTAATTTGTAATTTTATATATTATAATTTTATAGGTGCATGACATAATGAGAACTAAAAATATTTAATCAAGAAATAAATTTTGTAGAGCATTGCGGTAATAATAAACGATGGTTTTATATTGGCAAAATACTCCATTAAATGAAAATATTTGCATAAATGTTAAAGTCAATGACTATTCATCTGCTCTATGTAAATACTAATAAATGTAATTCGTATGCTCAGTATAGATCTTGGAAAATATTTCATTAAATGTTCGTCGAATGGTCTTTGTCAGTTTTTAACTTCAAATCAATAAATGTATTTTTAATAGGAAAAGGGTGGATGTAAATTACATATACAAGTATACAATGAATTATGATAATGCTAATGAAAACATTACAAATGTAGTTCTATGATTAAATAAAAAGTCAAATAAATTGAAAATAATCTAAGCAATTATTTATTTATTTGACATTATTTACAATTTTTAATGAAAAGATATCACTCTATCGATCAATATGAATGGACTTTTATTTATTTTTAAAAAGATTATAAATTACAGTTTAACGAATTTTAAATTCATTAAAGAAATAACAAAAACGAATATCTTAATATTTAATGACGAACAATATCCATTAAAATTATTATTTACATTTACAGATAATTAAAAGTCTGCATAAACATTTTTATACTTTTAAGAGATATTTCCAGTTGCATTTCATAAACTGAATTTAGAATTTATATTAATAAGCTACGAGATTCGAGCGTAGATATATTTTTTACTTAAAGATTCTTTAAAATCGATAAATATTAATTGTCACTTTTCCATCGTCTGCTATTAAAGTATCTCCATTTAGTTAGAAAAAGTTAATAAATGTTTTTTTTACACACTTTGAAATAAAAGGACGTTTGAATATAACGTAGAGCTTGAAGGATCTTATATAATAATACGCTAAAATATTTTATATCTCGAATCCATGTATTTAAGTTGCACTATAAATCACATTTGATGGACGCGCTATTTAAGTAGCTCATTTAATTTAAAAGATAAGCAATAGTACGAGTGAAACGAGAGTTTGTCGAATAGATAATTAGTAAGCGCTTCTAATGTTTAATTTTATCTTTCGAACGAACCACGGCCAAAAAGATTTAAAAAGAGAAGAGTGATAGCAATTGAGATTGTGGTCTGTGCTACGTTGAAAATTGCAGATAATATTGGAGTTTTTAGCAATGCAATTGGAAAACTCGAGTCAATTTTCCTACCATTCCCCAGAGAGAGAGAGAGAGAGAGAGAGAGAGAGAGAGTGAGTGAGTGAGTGAGTGAGTGAGTGAGTGAGGTGTTGAGGAAATGAGAGCTTTGGAAGGAATGGGCCGTTTCAACAACAGATTCGAGGTCCTCAATGTATCAAAGAATGTCCCTCGCGACGGATCGGTCGTTGGTCCCACGTCTCGGGTCGACATTTTTCAAAGAGGGACAACGGTGCCGAGGAACCGAGCAACTGAGACTGAGATACCACACCAAGTCGCGAGAGCAAAGTTTTCCGCTCGCGTTTTCCTTCGCTAAATCCCTATTCGGCCTTCAGCGAGGGCCTGCATCGTACGCGCGTAAAAGCCGAGCGTATCAGCCGCCTCGCGATCCCCCATCCAACCCCGTACCTCGCATCTACTCCTCATTGTCATTATCGGAGCGAGGAGGTGGAGCAAGAGGCCGCGAGAGCTAAGAAATCCGGATGATTAATATCCAGCCGACAGTTTGTGAAGCGGGTGGCCAATAAACGGGATAAAAATACTCGTGAAAAATAGCTCGCTCATTAGGGGCTGCAGTCACATCTGGGAGCAGTAGCCCTTCTTGTTGTCGTCTCGAGCCTCAAGGCCGTAGGATTTATTAAAAGTCCGTCCCGAGCATCGAGATCGCGATTATTTTAATATTCCGAAGGTTGCCTCCGTAGGAAAAGCGTCGTGCGGGAGGAGTGCGCGCGCGTCGAGGGGCTTCCGATCCCGAATAACGCCCAATAAGCGGCGACAATAATCTCGAAAGAAGGGCGGGCCACCTGCGACCTGCCTCCGCGATCGACGTGCATCTACGATTGTGCACGTGAATGCGGGGCCGGTGCGTAAGGAAGGAGCCGTGGAAATTGTGGAGATTACCGGATATTGCCTGCCGACACTTGGTGCTCTCGGTCACTCGCACCTGCGCCGTTCGCACTCGGCTCGGCATAACCGGCAATTTGACCTTTCGTTCCGCGACCTCGTTATCATTCGGCTACTCACGGAGCCCGCCAGTATCCGGTATTATCCGTCATGTCTTCGGCGAGCGATTACTTTGTTTCCGAATCATCTTCTACGGGGGCATG
>NW_011948423.1:7952246-8035547 GCF_000503995.2 Ceratosolen solmsi marchali
GGGGGGGGGGGGGGAGCGTGGCTGGCGGTAATGATTCTCTGGCGCGGCATATGTCGTGCCATTACAATACCGAATAAAATATGATAATACACGTAGGGCTATTATCTTTTTAATGAAATTCAAGTCGATATCAAAGACTCGACGTGGCGGTGGAAGGGATAGATGGATAAATGGGTGGATGGATATGAGGATGAAGGGGAGGAAGGAAGGAAGAAAGTAGAAGATGCAATATATGGTTGTGCACGTTGCGATGTGAAATTGCGAGGAAAAAGCTTCGCACGCTGGGCGTGTATACATACGGTATAGGTAGGTATGGGGCAATATATAGAACGGCGAACGCGAGCGGCCCGCGAGTAATAATGTTGAATATCTCGTGATCGATGGGGAGTGATTGAGTCGTAATATTAGAGTCGGTATCGCGCTACCATCTGTTGCGAGCCGTAGCGAGCGTAACCAAGAGTACGACAGAGAGAGAAAGAGAGAGAGAGAGAGAGAGAGAGAGAGAGAGAGAGAGAGAGAAAGGAGGGAATATATATATACATATATATAGAATGTGAGAGAGAGGGAGAGAGAGAGAGAGAGAGAGTGTGTGGAAACGAACGCGCGGTTCTGTTATTGCACCTCGGTAAACATCAAGCTATCGACTCGTTATACGGCGGACACTGCGCGTGCAAGCTAATATAATAAGCTCCTTATGTTATATTGCACCGACTCGTGTAATTGTGTTATTTTACTCTAGCCATCGTTATTCATTTTCCTTGATTCACTCATTTTTATGCGCATGTACTTTATTGTTTTTTTTTGCTTCCGAATTTTTCACACTTTTATTCCATAAAACTTATTCAACAATTGATAGAAATTTCAAATTTCATTTTCAATGTACACATATGCATGTGTGTGTGTGTGTGTGTGTGTGTGTGTGTGTGTGTGTATATATATATATACAAACGTACACGGACGAGGTTATATATTTTGAGCAATTATTAATCAATGTTTAAGATTGCTGATATACGCTGATATACTACTATTCGTTACTTTCTTGAATTTGCGAATATTTACTTTAATTAAATTTCTAATTAGATAGTTATTTTGATGCTCCCTTTCATTCGAATAAACACTGTTACTCATTTAATTAATTTACTGTTTTTATTATTTTCTAGCAAAACTTTTTTATTAATATGATATGATATTTGTGAAGTAAACAAAAATTACAATTACCAATTGAATTTTTAAATTTTTGATAAACAATCCGCTTAGGAATTAACAGATGATAAACATAAATCAATACTTATTAATATATGGTTGCTTAATAATGGCTTCTTAATAATTAGGTTATAACATATTTAATACATGAATTATTAATTTAATATATAGACTATTGATGCCTCACTATATAATTGATCGATAAGTCTATCAGGTAAATATTGAATGTATTTAGAATGAATTAAACGTATTTAAAAAATTGGCCAAATCATTTCCTTTTTATTTTATTTAATATAACATGCGTATTACATCAATATAGTATATGATATACCTTTTACTTATATATTTATTTATAATATAGAAAACTCACGCTTAATTGTCTATTAGTCGTTTAACATATATCATTCTTATAATTATCATCCGTATCCTCCTCGTCGTCGTCGTCGTCGTCGTCGTTGTCATTATGATCATCATCATCACCATCATCATTGTCTATCATTATTATTGTTATGTATTATTATAATATACCGTAGAAGCGTAAATATATTGCACTTTTAAATCAGTCAGCTTTTTATTCTGTACAGAACTAACTTCCGTTAATTATCATAATTAACAGTAAGGCCACTGTATTTGTAAATCTAGCCTATATTTTGTATATGGATTGTTGGATAACTTATTATGTACTTAACTTTAGTATTTAACATCTATTAATATAGAAAATTATAAACAAATAATTCTATTTATATTTAATGTATATTTCATTTAATGACAAGTAAATTCCTTATCGATAAATTAAAACTATAAAATGAAAAATTTTACCCCTATATAAAAAATAAACCTCGTGTAACATTAAAATTAAATAATTGCTTTGAGAAAGATACCACAAGTCGAAATGTACATGCATTCTAATGTTAATAATAATTAGCCATCACACATAAATTATGAAAATGATAAGAATGCGTACTGATATAATGAGTTTTTTTTTATTTGTGTGTTTTTTGGTCTGACAATCTTTCGTCTCTTTTTAATTTAAAATTTTTGCAAAATTCGCTTTCCATTTAACCAAAGGAAATTGCTTTGGAATCCTCAGCTCTTCGATTTTCCAAGAGGCGAGAAGCAAAGCTATCATTTAAATTTGAACGAAGAATCTCAATATTTGAGCGCTTGGCCTTTGAGTCTTTGATCACTCTGCGAATACGAGCTCTCTCTCTCTCTCTCTCTCTCTCTCTCTCTCTCTCTCTCTCTCTCTCTCTCTGTACGGTCTGTTTTAATTTTCATATTTTAGTTTTCGTTCTCCAATATTGATAGTTGAAAAGAAGATGCGTAGTACATGCGCGGTTTATCTGAGAAGAAGAGAGAAACGTCAGAGGTGTTGGCGGCAATCCATATATTACATGCTCTATAAAAGAGCAGAATTTAGTGCTGCTAATTTCAGAAGGAGAATCGCTTTCATCGACGCACGAGAGACCTGGTACTTTGAATTCGTATTTTGATATCGACGACAAGCACTTGGTTATATTGCGCACATCGAGTCAGTCATCATGTCTAAATTTCTACGACATTTCTTCACTTTACTCCTCATCATTTTCTGCATCGCTCACTTAACCGTTGCTCAGGTATCGTTAAATCATTCATTTTATATAACATATACATAGTCTTTTATTTCTCTCTTTGTTTTTTGTTTTTTGTTTTTTTCAATACAAATTTGAGGAGATATTTAATCACCCTCCCCCCACCTCTCCCATATTGTACATTAATTTATAAAGGCTAGAGATTCGATTATTAAGATGGTCAAGAATTATTCAGTTTTAATCAGAAGATTCAATTTACACGTGCAGGTGACGTTTTCAAAAGGATGGGGTCCAGGAAAGCGAGCCGCCTTGTATGATAGCGAGTGCAGGATAAATCCAAAGTCCTTGGCCTTAATGTTTCACACGATAATGGTATATTAAATCTCACTTTTTTACTTCAAATAAATAATCAAGCAATGAAAGTTTTATATTATTGCATTATTTTAGGATGCTCTATCTTTTCATTATAATGCATTTATATCCTTCGCCGTACGGCACTTTTATTTATTTATATAATGATACATGATGCCTGCTTTGATTATTCTAATATTAAATATTTTCAGGCCGAAGTTAAATATTTAATGGCATGCGATCATCAAGCCACAATTAATTACTTGCAGACCGTCGAACATTAGAAGTCTTCGACATCGTGAAGCGACAGATAATTATGTTATTATGTGTTATTAGCAGTATTACTGTAGTCCAAACTAAATAAGTAATAAATCAATATAGCGAAGGCTTCACGTTTTACCATCGATGTGATTATTGCAACGAAAAATATAATTTATTGTCATTCAAGGATAAATAAAAAGAAATGTTCTTACGTAAATAAAAATTATAAATAATAATACGTTAAGCAGCGATATTACATTATAGAGGGAAGATATTTAATGAATTTAATAATTTTTGAACATTTATTTTTCATCAATTTTTCATCATTAATTAATGGATTTTGTCGTTGTTGTTGTTTTTTTTTTATTGTTTTTTGTTTTTTGTTTTTTTTTTGTTTTTTTTTTTATTTTTGTTTTTATTAATGGAACAATCTGCAGTACTTAAATTTTAACTAGAAATTCAACTGCTTATTAGTTAACGTCATGTCATACCGTAACTCCAACGTCTCCAAGTATTTCCGAAAGCTTCTCGAGATTCTTATTAACCATTACATACTCTTGTTGACTTCTGGCAATCAACTGAAAAGCATTAATATATTCAAGCTCTGAAAATTGAGGCCCATTTTCTAACATATTATTAAGAATCTCTTCTGGGGTTTCATAAAAAAGTTCAAAATACTGTCGCGCATGATCGAGTGCCAGTTCTCGAGTCATTGTAATGTTCGTTAGAGTCTGCTGCAAAGTGAATACGTTTCGGCACATTCTCTGTATTCCACTTTTATCTATTCGTTCGATATATTGTCCAGATGTGATAAGAATTTTAGCTATTAGATGTCCTAGACCCTCGAAAATATACTGCAAATTTATATTTATAATCCTTTAGACTTTTACTTTCATTCATTTTTTGTACATTTATTTATTACAAATTATTAATCACGCTATACTTAGGATAATTTTTATATTATTATTATTATTATTATTATTATTATTATTATTAGTATTAGTATTATTATTATTACAGAGGTAAACGATCAAATTCATTATAATTATTAAAATGAGAAGGAGGAGGAGGAGGTACGTTCATGTTTTACCTTAGTTTTTTTTTGATGAAGCGTCGATTGGAAGGCTTCGTCCATATGCTGTAAAACCCGACTAAGTTCTTCAACACGCGAATCTGCTTCATCGGGATCTTTGGCGCCGGTACACAAGAGACTCGTTTTAGCTCTTGGATGAAGGTAATAAAAGCATTGTACTCTAACCTAAGAATAATTCATGTAATGACAATTATGGAGTTTACATTGATTCAATGCCGATAAGAGCGAGCATAAGCTTATAATAATTCTATTTACTTCTAAATGTAATACTAATATGCAGGTATTGGCAAGCTCGTCGTATTCATCAGCCACTTGTTCTAGGTATTGAACGAGAGAATTAGGGATTGGTGGTAATGTATTTACATCGATGTTCCTTTCATGATTAGACTGTTGTAATTCCCTTATTAATGATCGAATTGAGAAGGAAAACCACTCGACACTTTCTTGTAATAATGATAAGCTTCGTAATTGTTCAATGTCAGAAATGATCTCGTTAGCGCCAACGCCACCTTCTCCTAAATTACTCGCAAGTATTTCAGCTTCTTTTAAATTTCGTTCACGAACATCGTCCGGACTTTCTTCGTCGTGAGTTTCTTGTCTTCGATTTACTCTACGATTAGAAGGACCCGCTTGATAATATTGAACTTGGCTTTTCATGCTTTCCCAATTCGGCAGTGATCTATAGATTTTCATGATACATCAACATACAATAATTCTAATAAATAAGTGGCTTGAACTGCACATAATAAATATTAAGACTGAAGAATAACGCACTCTACTCACTTAATAAATCTACTAATATCCTCATCCTTGAGCCAGGCGGCAGAGCAAATTAATCTGTCGTGTCTATCCGGTTGGACAATATCTCGATAAGCATTTTGACATGTCTCGCGGTAATTGTGTAGAACATTTAAAACCAAAGTACAAAAATGTTCGCCTTGTAATGGTAATGCAATCATAAGCAATCGAAGCTCCGCAACGCATTGTTGAACTTTCACGGTACTCTAAAACATAAAATTTGGATATACTTTAATACCCCAACGATCATCACATCACTATTACATCTATTGTTTTATTAATTATTATTATTTATATTTTTACTTATGAATTTTCATTTATTACATTTATCACAGTAGCTACATTATATAAGAACATACTTATTGAATTATAATTTTTTATAAAATATAAATTATAAATCATTGTAAATCTAGATTTTTGCAGAATCATAGCATGAAATGTAATATACATTTTTTTTGTTTTTTGTTATATATATATATATATATATTAATACGGGATAAGTAATATTAACATTTCATATACAAAAAGGCATACATTTATTTACTGTACTTTTAAATGCATAAATGTAAATTTTCGAACAATTTTGATTCATTCAGTTATAAGTAGCCAATACGTGCAGTTGACACGTACGTATATAATTTGCAAACATACGCGTATTTATTGTATTAAGAGAAGCAAACTTTATAAATAAGATATTAGGTTTACGTAGTTTTATTACCTGTAACAATGGCCTATTTAGCCCAATATCTCTCATCAGTTCTGGAGATGTTGTAGCAAGCCATGAATCAGGACTTTTTGTCGCTGCTTCTATAGTCGTTGCAACTAGTACATGATGTCGTCCAAGATATACTTCTTTAACATAATCCGCTAAAAAGTTGCTTAAAGTGCACATTGAATTCCTTAACACAGTAAGATAAAATAAATGATTAAACTTCATTTTTGTCTGTTATTGAATTTTTTTTTTTTTTTTTTTTCTTAACTATTATTTTATAGCAATTTTGCCAATGTTTTCTTTTACATCTTAAATAAAGGAATTAGTTTTTCTTTTCTCCATAAATACGAGTTATATCTATTTTTTTAATGTCAACGGGTATATTTCTCTTTATTGTAGTAAATTTTTTATAATTTAAAATGCAGATAGTACAGATTAGTTTAAAATATCAATAAATAAGGAAATAACATGTTTTACTTAAATTTCTTTAATTATCTTTTAAAATAATTCAGTCGTCTGAATATTTTAACGTTTAACAATGTTACAATGTATAATAATTTCATTTTTAAAGATAAAAATTCATTCATTTTAATGATATTCAAAAATTTACAATAAAAAAAAAAGAATGCTCATATATTTATACAGCTAAACAAAATTTAATTTTATTAAGTTTGTGTCAAAACACCGTGAAAATATGCCAGTCAGAGCTTGTTGTATACCAACTATGGATTATATAATAAATAATGAATTGTAATATTATTTTCATATTATTTTGTAAAAAATGTATTGTCTTAATTATTAAATTTAAATCTATTTATTATTTTTTATAGGGCACATTCATGATATATATGTGTGTGTGTGTGTGTGTGTGTGTGTGTGTGTGTGTGTGTGCGCGCGCGCGCGCGTGTGTATTTGATAAATTATTATTACGTATGATCAAAGATGCACTGATCTACGACTTTTTAAAAATATGCTACATGATTTTTTAATAGTACGTATGTTATTGTGCACTTGAAGCATATATTTGTTTATAACAATTATTAAGCAACAGTAGCTTATTATGTAAATATATTTAATAACATTTTTATAAAATTTTACTCGAGATATTTTACTATAAGATAAAATAAACAATAATTAGAAGCATTATTTTTCAATTATGTAAAATATACTTTGTTTTTATATGAACTGTTCATATTGTTGTAAACTAGTAATATTAAAAAACATTACTGTTTATAAATAATTTAGCACTATGTTATGTTAAATACTTATAATTGTAATAGTTAAAATTTATTACTGATATTATAAGAAAAAAAGTTGTTACTTTTTCTATATCTTTCATGGTTATGAAATAGACTTGGAGTATATACGTTTTAAAAAATATATGTATAAACATTTCATTTGAATTAACAAAATTCAATATCGTAGTATCGAAAAATGAACGAACACTGTTTAATTTATTTTAATATTTATGTTGAATTTTAAAGTTAAATAAAATGATTCGTAAAATTAAAAATTTGTTAATTACATGTTTTATATGTATAAAATAAAAATAAAAATGTTCAGTACCGACAGAGTACCAACAACAAATTATTTATTATAATTTAAAAATCTTTTTCAAAATTTTAATTTCAATACTAAACTAAGTAGATATAAAAACTTACCCTGTAGTAACTCCCATTGCCCGTTCAATTTCATCAATAAACTGCATTATTGGTCTAAATATAAGTGTTATATTTTTTGGATCTGGTTTACAAACTAATTTTTTATTAGATTTTGATTGTTTATTTTCCTAAAAATTACACTCATTATAAGATTCTATTGAGAAATTAATAAAAATAGAAAAAAATATATATACAAAACTTACGGCTGACGTGAGGCTACTATAGCTATGATCCTTAAGATAATTATTAAAAGACATGGTATGTGTAGATGAATCAAACTTAAAAAGTAAGCCATTTTTTGGTCTTTGTGGCCTTTTTTTAGCAAAGTAGACATTAATATCGTTAGTTTGTTCGTTTAATGAAACAGAAGATTGGAAAGGTCCGTCAACCATATTTTGTACATCAAGATACTCCGTTAATAGTATCTGAATCTATGAAATAAAAATATTAATTTGCCTAACATCTAAATAATATAATAAATATTTTGCTAAATAATATTTTATTATTATTTTACCACTGCTTGAATATTATTCCAAACATCGGTTATTCCATAAAGAGATGTTTCTAAATTATGTTTTTTAATTACATGAGTAAATCCACATAATGCTAAGGAATGTGATGCGATGACTTGTTGAAAGCGTTCAAATATTATATTCAGAAGCTCTAAGAGAGGAGATTGACTCGTTGGTTCTTCCTCCAGAGCAGAATTTGTTTGAACTCTCACATTTAGAGGCATTTCTTTATTCGGTAATTCTTTGATATTTTTTGATGCTTCCTCGATAATTTTTAATAATTCATTTTGCATTTGTGCTTTAACAACCTAAATTGAATGTAAGTTTTACTTATTTAATGAAGCATTTGCTATTAAAATTTTAACAAATAATCTATTTAACCGTTCAAATTTAAACGATATTACTGAACAGTTGAGGATTTTCTTATTATTCAAATTCGTTATTAAAATTAATAAATTAATAAATTATTTACAGTAAAGTAGTTTTTCGTTATATGTTAATATACAGCTTTAAAAGAAACTAAAAAACTTTTAAAAAGATAATGATATTATGAAGGATAAAGAATATTTATTGTTTTCTATAATTTTGAATGCATATTTTAATTAATAAAAACCTTAAATTATTTTAAGCATTTTTCAAGTATCGTATTAAAAAAAAATAAAAATGATTATGAAATTTCAAAACTTACTTCTATAGCTTCTGGAATTTGATTTAATAAAGCTAAGCATTCGATAATAATTGCCAAAAAGTGTTCAGAATTTTCTTCAGGATTTAAATTACCTTCATCCTCAACAAGATTATTTAAATCTTCCAATCCTACATTACTGGTTTTTCTAAAAATGAAATTTTATTAATTATCATAATATAAATTATTTGTTAAAATATGTTCAAACATACCTAGAAATTTGACCAGACAAATAACCAGGAACAGCAACATCAAGTAAATTTCTCTTTACTTTATTACCTTTTGAACTACGTGCTTCATTTCCACGTTGAAAATCTCTATTTGAACCCTGTCGTTTTAGACCCGTTTCTACCAATTGTTCTTTGTATAAATGGTTATTTAATTCCTCTAATAATTTACTACTGAGTTTTTGTTTTTTAGATTCTAATTCCGATCGCACTTCTCGCAGAGCTTCTACACCTTCTAAAACTTTATCACCCATTGAAAGAGCAGAAACAAGTAATTGCGTTGCATGTAAGTAGTGCTTCTTTTCTAAATAGCTGCTTAATTTAGCTGGAATTCCTTTTAATTCGTCACTAGAAATCATTTATATTTTATAAAATTGATGATGGAATAATACTGATTATAAAAAGAAATCTTACATGTCATTTAAAAGCTGTAAAACATGCTTATGTTCAACTCCTTCTAACCATAATTTCATTAATTCTTCTCTTCTACAATTTAGCAACTGCTTACATGCATTTAAATTTTCTTTAACGGAATGAATTCTTTCACGAGCTGCTGTTACTTGTTCGGATAATATTCCAAAAATCTAATATAGGAATTTAATAATCATATACAAACTAATTTAAAAGTATTCAATGTATACGCATATACTTTTATGCTAAGAATCAACTGATTTACTTACTCTCATAACTTCTGTAAGATCTTCTTCGTGAGTCGAAACAAGTTCGTCGAGTCTTTGATCGCAACGCTTATAATCTTTTTCAAGTTTTGCCTTTTCTACTTCTCTCTGTTCGTTAGTCTCACTCGCCGAGAGAGCACGAATCACAGTTATTAATAAACCACTCTGAAAGATGTAAATATAAAAAATGTGCATTTAAATTAAGTAACAAATGAGCAATAGAGAGAATTTACAAAGTAATATTTCACACATAAACAAAGATAATATCCTTACAGTTTCCTTCGAGGGCTTAATTCCTCGAGGAGGTTTTACTGGAGGTGCAGTGCTTGATTCCATATTTCTTTATATATATATATATATATATATACACACAAACGTATATAATACTTATATATATATATATATATATATATATTAGTTTTAAACTTAAAAATAAGTATATAATCTAATGCAAAACCATTTTGCCATTACATTGACCCATTGTTATTTAATCAATAATTTGTACTAAATTCAGCAAAACCAAAGCGTTAGAATTGACGGACAAAAGTCTTCTGCAATAGATAATTAATCATAAATTTAACAAGTCTTAAATAATTCAATTGAATAATTTTATACATTTTTATGTAATGTAGTATAATAAAATAAAGTTTCATACCGCTCAACTTACTTTCATACACTGTAAACTCTAGATATTACATATCACACTACGGCTTAAACTTTTTTTTTTTTTTTTTTTTTTTTTTTTTTTTTTAAATTAATTGGTAAAAATAAATATTCCCATATTTTTAAATGGGATAGTGGAATCTGTTGCTAATCGCTTGTTATGGAAATAAGCAAAGTTGAAGTTTAAGGCCTGACGTGACTTGACCCACAGATGGCGCTTTTAGACGAAGCGATAAATTGAAGAGAGACGAACTATTTTACCCACATGGATAATAATAGGCATTGCGAATTAGTTTCGTCATCGCGTCATCGTTATAGGAATTACGGTAAATTTGCTCCAACTGTGATTTTGTTACTGTTCGAAATCTTAAATTCTTGTTAAAATGAAATATAGAATGCATGACTTTTAATAGTGAAGCGTTCATGCATAGCTTTCACAATACACATACTTATGTATCGAAGTCAATACAGTATATCGGTCTTTCATCATTAATTTCAAAATATTCCAATTACTGTAATTATGATACAAAAATTATATACAAAATTTTTTAACAATTAGTTGCTTGCATTGTTTATAAATCAAAATGATAGATTATTTTCTTTATTTTCTTTATTTTATATGGCTCGTGATGTTTTTCTATTTGAATAGCATTTGAAAACTAATCGTTCTAATTACTTGCCGAATATTATTGTAGAAAAAAATTAATCATTTGTATTATGATTGTAATACCATTGACAAGACTTCCTAACACATTTAGCTTCTCTGTAATTTTCTAAAAGTTTTCTATATCCACTGTTTTGCATATTTTCACAGACTAGAAGCGCACGTCACACACAATGTTTAAAAAAATAAAAAAAGGTTGAGATTTACTTACATTACAAAGCCATTGGTATTTTAATTTCTTAGAAATATCCATTTGGATACATATATTTTAATATCGTCAACTTACGAATACAATATACTTCGACAATTTATAATGTATTTTGACATTTTTAAAAGTTAATTGATTTTTACTTTTTTTGTGTGTGTGTGTGTGTGATTTTTTTTTTTTTTTTTTTTTTTTTTTTTTTTATAGTCTATTTAGAAATGAAAAATATCGCTTATTCGTCGCTTACTCTCGAGATTTTATTTAGTTGTACTGAATAGAACGAATCTTATTCAATGCCTTTAGCAACTGACACTGCTTTTCCGAATACTTTTCTCTTTCTCATTAGCGAAGGTAGAAAATGCTTCGTCTCGATGAAAAATTAAATAAACTGGAACCATGTCGGTACTTTGTCAATCGTAAAGAGTGCTTTACGACGATTTAACAGTAGCATTAAAGAAAAGTTAAATAACGTTGCAATTCAAATTACTCTTTATTTATTAAGATAAACAAAAATCAGATATATAAATTAATTTAAAAAAGGTGATTGTTATGCGATTTTGTTATTTAATTTTGTCTGTCGTAAAAGCAGCTATTATATCTTTCGTTAAACGTCAATATTTTTCTAAGCCCTTTGAATCTCCATTCTTTTAAGAATTCGATCATTGTTAATCAATTATTCTAGTATTTAAAGTCTCCTGTTTAAAGATAATGCAAATGAAGAAATTTTACTCGCGATGTAGCTGATATTTAGTAGAAATTATTATTTAAAAAAGTAACAATAGCGTAGAAACAATGCTCGAGATATGTTTAAATAAGCTGTTAAATGATAGCATTTTCAATTGATTAAAATGAATTAAATTACAATGTTTAATAACATTTTTGTTACTAACAATTCTGCATATTGCATATTTTCATATTACTAATAAAAGAGAAAAGATAGAATCATTAATAATTGTGAAATATTATTAATAATATTTCATTATTAATTAATAAATTATTAATTTCTTTAAATATCAATGTAATTTATGCATAATTATATGTTAATAATTTTTATTGAAAATCCAATATATTTTTTTTTGTTCTCTGATTTTTCTATTTATTTACATTAGAATAGTTTAAAAGCGCATGCGTTACAAACTGATGACCTAGGAAAGGAAATTCATTTCCTAAAAACTTGTAAAATAATTCAGCAAATAAAAACTGCACGTCAAGTAAAAATTATAAAGTATGTAACAAGTATCTTTAACAAGTTTGTAATTTACACGAATTACAATTATAATTCGTCTAGGTTAGGTTATTTTTTTGTTCAGTTATCGTGAAAATAGAAAATTACATTTGCTTTAATTATATATATGTTTATATATGTTTTTAGAGCTTGTTCTTACATTTATTTAACTGAACTTTGTCAGATCCATTTATCAATGTCAATATATGTTCGATAATGTCTACCAGATACATGAAAAAGCTGTTTGGTAATGATATTGATAAAGAACAAAATAAGGAGCTTGAAGATGAAATTAATGATTTACACATAGAAAGAGAAATTAAAAAATCTTTTAATGTTTTTGATCTGGTAAGGTTATTTAATTTAATATTGTATAATCAAGTTTTCTGATTGAATTTTGTATTTTCATAGTTAAATGAAAATTGTGAAAATGACATCGAAGATACCGATGAAGTTAAAATTGGAGAACAAGAACAAAATTGTAATAAAATGTCAAAAAGTAAGAAAAAGAAGAAAACAAGACAAAAACATGCATACGAAATTGATAAAGAAATTGATAAAGAGATGAATAAGCAATTAATGGAATCAAGATTAAGTGCTGGCTTAAGCTCAAGTCAAATAATAACAAAAAAAAGAAGACTAACTAGAGAAATATTAATGGTGGAATGTAAATATTTGAATAATAATAAACTCAACCGAATAGTTAATATTGAAAATATTGAAGATAATAATTTGTTAGTTAGAGTATAATTTATTGAAAACTTAAATATTTAATGTGCGATAAATGTGAATTAAATTTTTTACTGTAATTATAATAAATTCAATGAAAAGAAATGAAAAGTTTTGAATTACAGCCCGGATTGAAAGTCCATTGTAATTTCATAATTATAAATATTTCGATGAAATGATTTTTTAATAAGAAAAGTGAATTTTATATTATTCCTTATATGAAAAAATCTATATTCGTAGAAATTATATAGTTAGTTTTTGTAAGAAAAAATAAATCAATATTATTTAATATCATTTCAATTGCTTACATTAATAAGCTTGATTGTTATTTACAGGTTTATGTTTATCCAAAAATCTTTCAAAAGTATCGTGTAACTGGAAGTCATTTGAACTAAACAATCTGATGAAAATTTTTTTAGCTAGTATTATCAATTATTAATATTACATTACAGTAAAAAATTTAGTTTGAAGGTATAATTTAAAAAAAAATGTTAAATAACATTCATATTTGATAATTTTAAATTTGTTTATAGCAAATTGAAAACTAGACCTCATAATAAATATTTAAGAAAGACGTGGTTGGTCAGTGCACATGAGAAAAATATTGACGTTGCTTCAAGATCTGGTCTCTCTATGTATGTAACTGAATCGATATCATTTCCTACACGTCTGCACTTTAATTATAAATATAATCATTCGTATAATCAAATCCAAATTCAATTTTATCAAGCAGTCGTTTCAAGTGATATACAAACTATTTTTGTAAGTTTAACAAAATGAATCATGTTTATTAATTCAATTAACACTACGATTATTGTGATAAAATACGATTTTTATTCCTTTGATTATTTAAAAAAAATATAAAATATGAAGTATTTTACATTAAATATCATATATAACCAGCTCTTGGATTACGACACTTCAAGGGCTGATGCAATTAAAGCTAATTTTAAACTACAATTATAATTATAAAAATTTTATGTTATTGCCTCATTCAAATTACAAAGAATAAATAAATTTAAATAATAAGATTCGCAAATTACCTACAGTATATGAAACAAAAATTTATAGTTAAAAAATGTATAGTTTTGATAATGTATGTAGCAAGGTTACTTGTATTATTAAATGAATTAAATTTGTCATGCAGAATATCGCTCATGCTCATCCATATCACGTGGATAGTCTTTTACATTGCGCCAATTTTTATAAAATCACCTATAATTTGGCAATGTCAGCAAAGTTCATAGAACAAGCACTATTTTATTTAGAATATGCCTTTCATCCTAAATTTATGAAAAATTATCTAATGGATTACAACAGGAAGGAAAATCGTGCTTTGTTCATAGCATTATTCAAACGTCTAATTTTAGTTGGTGATTTATCATTTTACAGGTTATTGTTAATATTATATTATATAATAAATTTCCTTACTTTATCAATACTGTTTATTGTATTCGATAATTTTTGTATTTCTCACAAGGACTAGTTTAGAATTGTGCAAGCTGTTAATGCTATTGGACTCTGACGATCCATTAGCCGTTTCCTTAATGATAGATTTTTATGCTATCCGATCAAAGGAGTACGAATGGTTCTGTGAATTCTGTGATTCAACATATTTGACGAGAAATCTTAATATTATCTACAGCTTATCATTGGCTTATTTTTATTTAGGAAAGTACGAAACTGCCAATGAATATTTGCAAAAAGCACTTTTCACGTACCCTACTGTGCTAATACCACTACTTGAAGCATGTAACCAACGCATCGATTCCAAAGTAATTATTATAATATAATTACAATTTTCCTAACCAACTTAACGATATCGATTATCATGGATTTTTTATTTCAGATAATAAGTCATAAATTTTTTTGTGAACGCCCGTACGGTATTACGATGAAACTACAAGAGATATACATCGCTCGCTGTTCAAGTTTATGGAAGAAAGCAGAAACTTTACGTTGGCTTGTAAAGCAGACGGAAATTATTCTCAATGAAATAAATGCCAATGATGGCCCAACTTTAATAAAGCAGCGTGGAATAAAAAGGGATGCTTATCATTTATCATTCAAATCGGTTTTAAGACATGTTGTATTGTCGGATTTGAAAGATGTGACGGTTACGGCTCAAGAGGTATCGTAATAATCGTCGTTCTTCAATTAAACAGATAGTTTTACAAATTTAATTGCATTAATTATGTATTTTTGTAACAGTTACAAAGCGGAGATACGATCTATCCTCATGATCCTTTACCTCCTCGTGATGATACCTAGATCGCTCCCTATAGTAGTTTTCAATATCATTTCGTCTCCGGATTTCTATAGATGAACAACAAATCATGACATACATGCACGAACATTGCCTGAATGTCTCTCCGCATAAAAATAAGTTGATATATTAGATTGAATAATAACAACGCTTTTATTTTTCATGTAAATATTTTTTAATTAATTTAACAGATCTTTTTTTCTTTTTTTTTTTTTTTTTGTTATATTTTTCTTTGCCTTTTTTATTTTTTCTTTGCAGTAAAAATAATGGTAATCCAAATGAATATAACTAATATACAATCTTTCAAAATATATATTTTCTAATACAAAAAATTGTTTTAAGTAAATATCAGTTCTGCTGATTTTATTAGATCACTGAGAACTCATAGATAAATCTTATTTGTAATTACGAATCATTTTTTGTAAAAATATAGTACGTACGATGAAATATCTAATTTGTTAACATTGACGATATTATAATTTAGCAAAAAGAAGATTAAAAAAATCACGCACCTTGTATTTACGAATGCATACATTGTGTTTTATTAAATGAATTGGCGCTTATTTTCACGTAATAATTGTAATTAAATGATAAATGTTAATAAAATAATATTAAATTTATTTTTAATAAATGCTTGGCCACTCTGAAAATTGTAAACTGATGTCAGTATTGAGAAGTCAGTAAAGTCCGTATTCTTGATTTATTAGATTTTTCTAACTGTATTCTTAATAATTTTATCATTTAAATCATACTACGGAACACAGGATTGTAACGACAAATTCCTGGGCCATGTTCTTGATAGTCCGCTTTGGTGTGGCATACTGTAAAAAATTCAGGATCACTAGCCAATAATGCTCCTCCATACCAAACAGCACAACGCTGTTTATGATGTGATATTACACGAACGTCAATTGGCTTCGGCTTAAAACAAATGTTTGAACGCATTAAACTAAATTAGCTTAAGAATGATTTTTTAATTTAGAAATTATACCGTAATATGTCCACCGCTAAGGGCCATGCTTAAATTCAAACGCGCATCGACAGTTTTTTTTATATCTCTTTGTAGTCGTCTTCCAAAGCCTTTGAACATTGTTGAACCACCAGACAGAACGATATTATGATAAAGTGGTCTTCTTACATCGATGGGGCAATGTTGAATAACATCGTCCACAATCTCATTTAGAGGAGTTGTAAAATCTGGATTGGAAAACTGAAATGACAAATGTGGGGTTTAAAAACTCGTAATAAACTAATGTAGAAATTTATCATTTAAATTACTTAATACCTCGGGATGAAAGAAAATTTCTGGTCCAAGAAATCTTTCGTAACCGACATCTACGGTAAATGGTTGTTTGGTTATATTATTCATTCCATCATATTTTCTAAACTTGCTAGCATCGCTATCAAATTTAGCAAATTCTTTGGCAATATCAGGGCAAATATAACAAAATTTTTCTTTAATCGCTTTTGCTGTTTCTAACGATTGTTCTGGAGGTATACCCACTTCTCGATCTCTTAAGAGACTCTGAATAAAATATGTAATATCACGTCCAGCAATTGGAATGTGCTTAATACAACTACCTATAACAAAGCCCTCGGCCTAAAAAAATGAACTTGATTAGTAGAGCAGAACATTGTTCAATAAAATGAATAAACATTGGGAATAGCTTACAACGGGGATAACATGAGTGACTCCATCGCCACTATCGACAACAATACCAGTCAAATTTCTTTCTTCGACATTTTTAGCCGTCCACGAAGCTGCAAGAGCTAATACCGCTTGAACAGCAATGTACAATCCAGAAACATTAAACGATTCAAACATTATCTCGGCTGTGTATTCACGATTTTCAGGTGTATTTAAGGGAGGTTCCGTTAATAGAAAATAATGATCTTCTGGCTCTGCCCTTAAATATTTGAAAATACATTGCTGAAGAAAACGCTCCATCAAATCCCAATCTTCGACCAAACCGTGTCTAACTGGATACTATTTCAATAAGGAGAAATAAATTTCAATATTTTTAAATCTTATGGATAATCTTAGTATTGTCAATCGATTGATCAATAAATAATAAATAATAATAATGACTACAACGACGAGGATGTTATGTACCTTGACTGCATATCCGGTAGCATCGAAAGCTTCATCTCCGATATAAAAATCTAAATCTTCGATACCTTTGGTGACGCGTCTCGCAGACTTATCGCCAACTTTAGCCGTTTCCTTTATGGCTATTGCCGATGGTATCATAAGTTGAGGCTCTTTATTTCCAGCAAAGCCCAGCTTCGTGTACCTGTTATTAAATAATTAACAATAATGAAGCAAATAACACAAATGCATGCTTTTCAATATTTGCATGCTTCGAGCGAAAACTTAACCAAGGATCAGAATCTCGTATTAAAAGAAAACTCATAAATATATTAAAGCTACGGCGACGATTAGTCATGCAGTGGAATGTAAATTAACTTGTAAAGCTTAAATAGTAATTTGAAGCTATTTTACCCTGTTCCGACATCTATAACGCATGGAGGCAGATGTGTCATGACTTCTAATTATTCACTACAAAATCTTGTAGATTTGATAGAAAAGTTGAAGAACTTGATAATCCTACTGACCATAAACGTTTATATGCATTTTACAGCGGCGATCTCGGGCACTCGATGACAGAGAAAGTACGAGGTGCCGTGTGTGAGTAATTAACGAGCGAGCGCTACTCTTTGCGCGCGCGCGCGCGCGCGTGTGTGTGTGTGTGTGTGTTGGATTCGGCGTGGTGGGATGGGCGGTGACGGGATGCGTGGGGCGCGGAGGCGAGAGAACAAGAGAAAATCCTACTGACTACCGGGTACCGGGAACGGACTGGGGCAGCGCCTGCAGGAGTGCGCGCAAGGTGCAGCGTGAGGTGACAGCCAATAATCATGCAGTAACATCATCTAGAGTAGAGTTTAAGATAATTAGAACATGCCTTGGCAGTAGCTGTGCAAGGGGAGGGGAGTTAGGATATGAAACTCGTCGGTACATGTGGCGCCATACTTTCCGGCCCAATCCCGACTTGGCCGTTTAAATTATCACTGGCATTTAGATTGCGCACACGCGGCCATTCGAAAAATATTTATACGAATGCAAGCTGGAAAATGGAAAATAATTTGAATGGAGAAAAAAAAGTCTATTTTTCATAACGCTGATGATGAACGAAAGATGCGACGAATTGTCTGGAGCGAGGAATGGGAGGAAAAGGGAGAGAAAGCTAGAATTAATTGGATGCCGTAGCGTCAAAGGTTGCGATTTTAAAATATTTCTCCCCGCCGAGATCGAATAGGACCCGCGCCAGCAAAATAAATCGACTGATTTATCGCTCGCCGTTTGGTCATTCGCAATGCGATTAAAATCCGATCCTCGTAGTTCCATCATCGTATATTATAATTGTAAATTATTTGCCGCAGAAAGAGAGGCGGCCGATGCTCTTACAACAGCTCTCTCGCTCTTGTATTGTCATGCGTTTTACTCGCGAAGCACACGATCTATCTTTATAAGTCTATGGCCCGCAGCCTGCACACGTCAGCGGTCAGCAGCGTACCGCGAATACTCCTATCGTAAAATGTTCGATGCGAGGATATCAAAATAGTGTTGTTTATTGTGCGCACACTATTATTTTTTAGATAGCGACAGATTGCATGCCAAAATGGTATGTTTCATTATAAATGTATGCTTCGTTAATTCCTACCCTCCTCACTCATTACACTCAATTATGTTAACTTACCATCTAACACGACATCGATATAATAGCTTCTCTGTGTAATCCTCATTATTTTACATGGGAAATTGTTTGGCTTTTTCTTTTCTGTTTTATAGGTACTTATCGCTGCTGCGGTGTGCACCAAAGGAGGTAAAAGTAAGTAGAAATGTAATTTTACGTAAATAATGCCAGCGAGTGTCAAGTCGTATAGATTCATTTATTATGGAACTTGCTCGTCTTTTGACATCTGCCTAATATTACTTTAAATCGCATAACTTAAGTGCCACCTAACTCGTGCTATTATCATTGTTTATTATCATTGTTTATTATCATTGTTTATTATTATTATTATTATTATTATTATTATTATTATATTGGAAGAAAATATATTTTTTCTAGCCATCATTTCTCGTCAGTTTGTTGAAATGACCAAGACCAGAATAGAAGGCTTGCTCGCTGCATTTCCCAAGTTGATGAGTACCGGTAAACAACATACATTTGTGGAAACCGATTCGGTTCGATATGTTTATCAACCGTTGGAAAAATTGTATATGCTATTAATTACAACAAAGGCTAGTAATATTTTAGAGGATCTGGAAACGTTACGTCTCTTTGCGAGAGTGGTGCGTAAGCGGCCATTGCCACTTTTACATATTATTAATGTTAACTAATGCCTATATCGTTTATTGTAATATCCTTTTCATTTAGATTCCAGAGTATTGTAAATCGATGGATGAATTAGAAATAGCCGAAAATGCATTTAATTTAATATTTGCATTTGATGAAATAGTTGCTCTCGGTTATAGAGAAAGCGTTAACTTGGCACAAATTCGTACTTTCGTCGAAATGGATTCTCACGAAGAAAGAGTTTATCAGGCTGTTAGATCTACGCAAGAAAGAGAGGCAAAAAATAAAATGAGAGAAAAAGCCAAAGAGTTACAAAGACAGAGAATGGAGGCCGGTAAGAAAGGAGGAAGTGTTAAGAGTCCTGGCTTTGGTGGAGGTTACGGTAGTGGGAGTAATTTCACACCAAGTCCAAATGTCGGTGACTCTGCTAATTACATTCCCGAACCGGCAAAATCCACCTACAATATAATGCAGTTAGTACTTTTATAATGCGAAACTGTTTCGTTATGTTTATATAAATATGTGTATATTCTTTTTAAGGAAGCCCATTTCAGCTGGTTCAGGTGCAATGAAATTAGGTGGAAAGTCTAGAGACGTCGACTCATTTGTCGATCAACTTAAAGAAGAAGGCGAAACCGTAAGTACTCCTTCGTTGCCTACTTCTGGATCTAAACTTATGTCAATATCATCGGATGCTGCAAAAACAGAACCGTACGATTATTATTTAATTAATTAGCTATTTTCCAATTAGGTACTGTATTTAATAACACTTTTTGTTGTTTTTTTTTTTTTTTTTTTTTTTTTTTTTTTTCCCATCGACATAGAGTACACTTGAAGCAAGAGGAAAAGCTCAATGTCAGAGTTAGTCGGGATGGCGGGGTACAAAATTTTGAGTTACATGGCTTAGTCACGTTAAATATATCGGATGAAAAATGGGGTCGCATTCGTGTGCAATTGGATAATAAGGATACAAGGGGAATGCAATTGCAAACACATCCTAATGTTGATAAAGAACTTTTTAGAACAAAGGGACAAATTGGCTTGAAAATTCCATCAAAGCCTTTCCCATTGCATACCGATGTTGGTGTATTAAAATGGCGTCTACAAGGTCAAGATGAAACTGCATTACCTATCTCAAGTAGATAAAATGAATTCACTGCTATTTCATTGTCTTAATTATAATATGTGGCTAGTATTTAATTCTTTTTGTTATATTTCCAGTAAACTGTTGGCCTTCTGAAAATGGCGAAGGAGGCTGTGATGTAAATATTGAATATGAATTGGAGCAGACAGATCTTGAATTAAATAATGTCCAAATAAACATTCCACTGACAATAGGCAGCAATCCAATTGTGAGTGAATGCGATGGCGAATATTCTCACGAAGCTAGGAAGAATATATTGGTATGGTCATTGCCAATAATAGATGCTTCGACAAAATCTGGATCAATGGAATTCTCAGTACCAAATTCAAGACCTTCAGATTTTTTCCCATTGCATGTTTCATTTACATCCAAAACTGCATACGCTAAAATCAAAGTGAGCTTCGATAAAGCGTTTACGTACCATTTCTTACATTTGCCTAATGCATTTTATGTTATTGCAGGTTAACGAAGTTATGCTCGTTGAAGATGATAGTCCTGTTAAGTATTCCGTGGAAACCGTCTTTTTCACTGATAATTATGAAGTGGTGTAACCCGCAAATCATATATCATTTTCACATTTGTATTTATAATGCTTTCAATAATAAGAGCAAAGAGCATTTTTATTAATATAAATTTACTTATTTCAAATTATTCTTTGAGTTGAGTTTTTCTGTATTATATTTTAATATACAAGAAATGTTTTGTACTGTTTAAAAATAAAATTTCATTCATATGTATAAAAAATTAATTACTTATAATGAAATTGTTTATAATTGTAATAAAATAATTATAAGAAATAAAAATTAAACATATTTTGTCTGATGTAACAATTGATTTTTATATATTTAAAGATAGTCTTATTAAATATTGCCATTGGGATGGCAAATTTTGTCAATTTATAAACGTTGATTGATAATAGTTTATAAATTCCTTACATTTGCATTTATATCGAGTATATATAATTTAGAGAGAAAAATTAATTGTATATGTAAGTTCTATGTGATATATGTTGCATCATCTCTAATAAATTTGAACGATTGATTGGCCAATATTCTAATTAATTAATATGCGACTTAATATTGCTTTTCAAAATAATACCATTGGACATAAATTTTCAACGATTCAATTATTCCTTTACTTTGGTAATACGAAGTAAAATTAAAATACACGATAATACCATACATTTAGTCGTAATTTTCTTCTTATGACATTAATATTATATCATTTCATTTTACAAGTACAATTTTGAATTAACTAATAATAATCATTATAATCAATTCCATCACTTATATAATATATGTATTTTACGAGTCAATTGAAATACATTTTATTTCATCAAATTTTCATAAATATTTTCGATACAATCGAGACTTACGGACTTTTTATTAATATAATTAATATAATTAGGCTTTAAAGAGAGACCGATGACAATTAACGAACGAGCAATATTAGTAATTAATATGTATGTGAAAGTCGTCGTTCTCACATTCGTATGATCGGTGCAGGAAGCTATCTATCGTTAAATAATTAATTATCTCTATTAAAGAAACTAGAGAAGATTCATAATTAATATAAAAACAAAAAAAAAAACAAAAACAAAAAAAACAAAAAAATCCATTGGATCTCTACGATTTTTCACAAAAATACATTTTTTATGCCATTATGCTCGTTATATTTTAAGCCTATGATTATATTATTGAATACGTACTCTTTATAAAAATGTTTTGAAACATTTGCATGGAAGAGAATGGAATACGTAGAAATATTATTTGTACATTAATGTTGGATATCGAACATCTCTTTTCATCGCCATTTCACTGCGATTGTACGTAGCGCAGTTGTTATCAGTTTCGTTATTCTGACGCCATTCGTATTTTAATTACACAATTAGCGCGCTACTACACAGTTATGTACCCGATGTCAAAGTGTTACGAAATTGATAACGATTGCCGTAGCGCGGAACGACCGCCGAGGCTTATGGTGAAATTTTGAATCTTTGAAAGTTCGGCGGATCAGTGGCTTTAAACTTAAGTGGAGCTTACTTAGTTCATTCGTTTGTCCTTCAATGCTCCTATCGATTATTTGACTATTACGGGCTCTCAATTCGTCCTTTTAATTAAAGTTTAAAATTCAATTAAATATCTATTTCAAGCAATAAGTTCCACTCCCTATCTATTATTAGGTGGTCCTCGTTCTTACAACTATTCTTTATTATTTCGGAATAATGAGTTCGTTTACAGTATCGATCGTGGACACTGTAACTTTTGAAGGTCAAAAGCCGGGCACATCGGGTCTGAGGAAAGCTGCTAAGATTTTCCAGCAAGAACATTATACAGAGAACTTTATTCAGGCGATATTCGAGGCCGTGGGTGATAATTTATTTGGAAGTACATTAGTAGTTGGTGGTGACGGTCGTTATTATGGGAGAGACGTGATTGAGAAAATTATAAAAATTGCTGCGGCAAATGGGGTATGTTTCATTTGATTAATAATTTACGAAAGATTGGAAGGTGCTGGTGCTTTATATTTTCAAATATTATGACAAATTCATTGGAATAGTTGAGTTTTGTTATTTTCTATTTTCTTGTTTATACAAAACATTATTTATGAGGATAAATCAATTCCCTCCAAAATTAATTGCACATTACGTGCTGTAAAAATTTGCCATGCCTTTGTAGAATTAGAATTCGAAAGAATTAAATTCGAATTATAAAAAAAAAAAATTTAACTCCTAATTTTAAATATATTAAGAATGAAGAGTAAATTTATAATAACATTTGAATATTATTCGATAATTTTTGAAATGTAAAATATTTTACATGAATTATGAATTGAAAACGAAAATGGAATCTAAATTTAAATTACATTTTATAATGTAATTTATTTGCGAGGTTCATTATTTATTTATATAATGTATATAATTTACTGATTTAAAATTCTCGATAATAATTCAGAGATTAGTCTTTATTTTTTATTAGTCTTTAGTTTTTATTTATATTAGAATTGCTGGCTAAATTAATGATCTGTTTAAAAATACAATCAATTTATATTCAGCTATCATATATCATCAGCTATTCATAAGGAAAGTTTTATGTTAATATAAGATTATTCTGTAAATTATAAACAAATTTAATAATAATTCTTATGTTCTATTTATTATGAAAATACAATAGTGGAATTAAATTCTTCAACAGATATCAAAATTGTTAGTCGGTCAAAATGGAATATTTTCTACACCAGCCGTATCAACTGTAATTCGAAAATATAAAACAATTGGAGGAATTGTGCTAACGGCATCTCACAATCCAGGTGGTCCTAATGGAGATTTTGGTATTAAATTTAATTGTGAGAACGGAGGTCCAGCTTCAGATTCTATTACCAATAAAATTTATGACATAACGAAAACTTTGAAAAAGTATAAAATTGTTCCCGAACTTTCTGTCGATATTGATAAAATACAATGCGTCACTGTGCAAGTCGATGGAAAGCCTTTTACCATAGATGTAATTGATTCTGTAAATGATTATATTAATTTGATGAAAGAAATATTTGATTTTTCAAGCATTAAAAAGCTGCTTCAAGGAAATGACGAGCATCTACCATTTAAAATTCTTATCAACTCAATGAATGGAGGTAATGCATTTAAAAGTAATTTTTTTTATAAGGTTATATATTTAAACAAGTCTTTATCAATAGAACGTTTTATTCAGTAACTGGCCCGTACGTCAAACAAATATTTGGCAAAGAATTAAGCGTTAGTGATTCTAATTTAGTAAATTCAACGCCAAAAGAAGATTTTGGTGGCTTACATCCGGATCCAAATTTAACTTATGCCGCTGATTTTGTAAACGATGTGAAGACTGGATTATATGACTTTGGAGCTGCTTTCGACGGTGATGGAGATAGAAACATGGTACATTTACTTGATTTTCACTTTCAGCGTATCTTATTATTATTGGAAACTTTTTGTCGAATACATAATGCAACCAAGTTTATCCGATCTTACAGATTATTGGGAAAAAAGCATTTTTTGTAAATCCTTCAGATTCGTTGGCCGTTTTAGCTGCTAATTTAAATGTGATACCATATTTTCAAAAAGTCGGAGTGAAAGGATATGCAAGATCTATGCCAACGGGAGCAGCTGTCGATAGAGTAGCAAAAAGTACTAATATCGAATGTTTCGAGGTACCCACAGGATGGAAATATTTTGGTAAATTCAACAATATTACACATAATATTATATTTTCTGTGCAAGGTTATTTCAGTTTTATAATTTTCTTTTAATGTTTAATAAAGGAAATTTAATGGATGCTGGACTGATATCGCTTTGTGGCGAAGAAAGTTTTGGAACAGGGTCGAATCATATTAGGGAAAAAGATGGAATTTGGACTAGTCTCGCTTGGCTTAACATAATTGCCAGCCATAGAAAATCTATCGAAGAAATTTTATTGAATCACTGGTGTACTTACGGAAGAAATTTTTTTACAAGGTGTATAAAAGTAATTAATAAATAATATAATGTAAAATCACACTAGGCATATTATTATACATTACTATATATTATATATTTTGTATATATATTTGTTTTTAAATAATTTTCCTTATATTTTTTTAGATATGATTATGAAAATTGTGATATCGATGCAGCTAATAAGATGATGAAATACGTTGAAGAATTAATGAAAGAATCGGATTTTGTCGGGAGAAAATTTACATCTCATAATAAAACTTATATTATTAAAGAAGCTGACAATTATTCTTATAAAGATCCAATAGATGGTAGCGTAGCTTCTAAACAGGTATGGATAGTTTCAGAAAAATATCCTCTCGTGATTGAATTTTTTATTAATTTTGAATTATTGCATTGTTTTAAGGGTCTTAGAATTTTATTTGAAGATAGTTCCAGAATAATTTTTCGGTTATCCGGTACTGGAAGTGCTGGTGCGACCATTCGCTTGTACATTGAAAGTTATGAAGCGGATTCGTCTACTTATCTTCGAGATCCTCAAACTGTTTTGAAACCACTTGTCGATATTTCACTAGAATTGAGTAAACTTGGTGAATTTACTGGACGAAATGAACCAACTGTGATCACATAAAGAATATATACATAAAATTATATATTTTGTTAAATTTTGTATTGCATTTATTATATAATAAATAAATAATGTATTGTTTATGAGCATCGACAATATTTTATATGATTAAAAATGGGATTTATATTTTAATCATCTTTATAATGAAAATCGGTTTTAACAATTAAACTGCTGTTATTGTTTGTATTAATTACTACCTGCATTTGTTTTTCTTCATAGATTATTAAAAAATATTTAATTTGCTTAAATTGACACGATTGATAAGTGTTAGCCATTGCGTTCGATTAGTTTCGTAATTTTGTTTGTAATATAATTAATGAAAATTTATTCTCAAATTTTTATAATGAATATGATTAATAATGAATAAAATGAATTTCTTTGAATTTCTTTGAATGAATTTTTTTGGACCGTGGTTCAAAGCTCGGACAAATCTATCAAAATTTGGATTTTTTCATAAGACAATTATTAGGACGGGCAATGATGAACTTTTAAATCTGTAAAGAATTATCAATTATAAATATTTTTGGGATAAAAATTTTTATTTAATGTATAGATTCGAAAAAAAAAAAAAAAAAAAATAAAAAATTATGTAAATCGTCTAATTTTAAGAACTTGTAAAAACGCTAGAATGCATTACGATGCGTTAAACTATCAATAATAATTTCACAAACTCGCTATGTGCACAACCATTGTAATGTTTCCTTCTTCTAAATACATAATATAACAATAACTTTTTACAATGAAGTTATTAAGAAAACATTTTGTATAATGCAATAATGTTTTGCCAATGATTATTACATTTAGTTGTTAGCAGTGATTTCGTAAATCTCGCTGAAATCAATGCACGCGAGAAAGAAAACGAATTATATTCTTCATCGATTGAATTAAAATAAAATAGGTAAAATGAAAACTCTTTCAATACAAATAAGATGTCATTTGCACTTGATATGTCGATTTGAAGCGTTGAAGAAAACGGAGAACAACGGCCATTCAAACTTGCCGATAAATCGTCCATATTTGTCCTAGCGTTGCTTTGACTATTGTTTCGTTTCTGACTTTGTACACACTTTGACTTTTCGACAAACGTATGTTTTGGTCGCCTTTATCGCTTCCTTAGATCCATAAGAGTCGCTATCACATATCTCACCTCATTAATCATTAATTAATAAGCAGGTGTACAGATACAATATATTGGATAGACTAGGTCGGTCGGTGTCTCAAGTGCAAACCTTGCGAGGTCTTGACTAATTGCACCGGTTCTTGACTTGGTGCTCCCTACCATCGCTCTATTTTATCGCTTTTACATCACATCATCTTCCCTCGGCCATTCGGCCCATCAATTTATTAAATACAATGATCGTATTGCTGTTAAATCCTTAAATTACGACATGTACGATGGTACTTTTGAATCTTGGCGCGCTATCGTTTTTATCATAATTATTCGTTAAAGGCGGGTCGTAACGTCAGGTGCATCAAACCAGACATGATTGATGGCCTTTAGGATATGTGATACATATATGCAGTCTGCTTTAAACGCATTTGTGCAGTTTTAAATATTAAACGAGGATTCTATAGAGCTTACAAAGCCGAATGTAGAAAAAGTTTTGACCTTAACAAGTGGTGTAATCGGACAATCACGTGACTCGGTATTTGCGACTAAAGTATAAGTTGTCAGCTCGTGTTTATATTATAGGATATATAGATATAGATTTATATATATACACATATGCGCATGTCCTGTAGTATATACGTATGTTTGTAATTATAGAGCACTATTATCGTAGTATTATATATTGTGTAGTTGAAGCGACCATTGGCCAAACGTCGTCTATATAATATTTCTTACTTACAGGCCATAGTATACAATAGACAGAGCAGATTCAATGTCGATTAATGGAGTAATTAATGGATGCCCATAAAAACTGAGAAATTACTGTTATGCAAGTTATAGACGTCCAAGCACTAATAAGCGCTATTCTATTCATTCTAATGTGAAAAACGCCATTAGATTTTTATTTTCATTACGAATTTATGTAGATTGGCATATTTGAAATCAATTAAGTATTGAATTAATGTTGAGGATAAAATTAGAATAAAATTAAATGAATTAAGTGTTAATAAATTGCAACAGTATTTTTAATTGTACAAAATGACGACGAGTATTAGTGATAATGATTCACTCCCCAAAACGAAGAAACCTTCAGGTAAGTGATCGAATTACTTAGATTTTGTATTAAATAGATTTACATTTTAATTTTAAGGTTTCACTTTGTATTTATCGTGAATATCGTTTGCATTATAGATAGTGCCTTTAAACAACAACGCTTACCTGCATGGCAGCCAATACTAACTGCAGGGACTGTGTTACCGACATTTTTTGTTATAGGAATTGCTTTTATACCGGTTGGAGTTGGATTATTATATTTTTCAGACGAGGTTCAAGAGCAAGTTATAGATTATACAAATTGTCTATCAAAAAATTCAATAAGGGATCGCAATTCGAGATGCACCGATGTCATAGCTGCGAATGCATCGTTAAATTGTTTCTGCGAATTACCATTTTCATTGCCAACGGATTTTAATGGAAAAGTTTTTATGTATTATGGTCTTACAAATTTTTATCAAAATCACCGTCGTTACGTCAAATCTCGAGACGATAACCAGTTACTGGGTCAATTAAGCCAGTTAGTTTCGAGCGACTGCGAGCCCTTTGCTTATACAGACAGAAACGGAACATTGATACCTATAGCACCTTGCGGTGCCATAGCAAATTCTTTATTTAGCGATGAATTAAGCTTATATTCTCATAGTCATAAGAGATACGTACCATTATTACGAACTGGTATAGCATGGCCTTCTGATAAAAATATTAAATTTAAAAATCCACCCGGTGACTTGAGAGAGGCATTTAAAGATTTTGAGAAACCTAAAAATTGGAAGAAACCCGTATATCAGTTAGATCCTGACGATGAGAACAATAATGGTTTCAAAAATGAAGATTTAATAGTATGGATGAGAACAGCTGCACTACCAACATTTAGAAAATTATATCGTAGAGTAGATCATAGTCAACAAGGCTTTACCGACGGTTTACTTGCTGGCAATTACACTTTAATGGTTAAATATTGTAAGTTATATATAATAATTTACATTACATACTTGTTACAAATAGCTTATTATAATGCTATCGTGTATCGTTTTAGCTTATCAAGTTTCAGCTTTCGAAGGTACAAAGAGAATGATTTTAAGTACAACGTCCCTTTTAGGTGGAAAAAATCCTTTCCTTGGCATTGCTTATATCGTAGTTGGATCCGTTTGCTTACTTTTGGGAATTGCATTATTAATCATACATATTAAGTGCTCTAAGAGGTCAGTGCATACATGATAGATAAATTTAATTAATGCATAGAAAATTAATTGCTTTTAATCGGTGAAAGCAAAGTTTTATAAATGAATTATTGGTTTCGATACAATTTTGATTTTTTAATTTAGATTTACTATACTTGTTCGTATTTTACTCTGATTTTAGAATTGTATAAAGTAAAAAATTGTTTATTGTATTACAATGATTCACTTTTCTTTGAGTATCGAAAGATTTATAAGTATATATTTAGAGTATTGTTGAAAATTAAATTCAACATTATCATTGCACATAATATTACAAGTAAAAAAAATATTTGATATTTTAATACTCTTGCAATATTACACAATTTATAGTACATGCAATATTATTTAGTTTAATTACAATAATAGCAATTAATTATAACAAACTACAGGAGATTCGTTAAATAATCGTTAAAAGGCTTACAATAGTTACATATTTCGTATAATTATTTATATCAATTTTTGTTATTTCAATACTTCTCTGTCACAATCAAATCATATTTATAAAATCTTTATAATATCTGTATAATAGAATAATTATAATAAAATCTCATCATTATATTAATTGAAACTAAAATTAATTTAAAAAAATAAATAAAAACAAATTACATTTTCAAATATAAATATTTGCAAAATTTTATAGGATTTTTAATTAAAAAAAAAAAAAAAAAACAGCGATTAGTCGAATAAAAGGAACAATTTTTCATTTCTAAAAATAGTTATAAAAGTTTTGAAAATTATAATTTACTTGGTTCATCCTAAGCATATAACAATAGTATATATTTATACAAAAATTGTTTTAAAATAGTAGAACTTTGTACACTTCCACATACGAAAACATATCTATCGTTATTTATATATCGTATGTATATTTCATATAGCAAACTTATCTAAAGAGGGACCAAAATGAACATGATTAGGATTATCTAAATGTCCTTTGTAAGTGTTTTGTAGATAAAATTAATTTATACCTATTAGATTTTGACATCTGTTTTATATATTATTGCAAGTACTTTTGGTATATCATTTTGTATTTTAAGCATTAAAAAGTTAAGATTGTATTAATAAATACAAAGTACAGAAATGTTTGATCACAAATTATCATATTTATTTATAATTGTATTATTAAGAATATTTTATTAAACAAATTGCAGTATAATTATTAATAACACTTGTAATAAAAATATGAACCAATTAGTTAAGATAAAGAAAAGAAAAAAAAAAAGAAAAAAAAAATGCTATTTTAACATAAAATTATTTAGATTATGTTCAGACAACATCATTTATTAAAAAATCTAATTCTATAAATTATTTCATTTAATGCCAGAATAAAAAATTTAAAATATTTCTTAACTATTTTTTATTTATTTTCTTTATACGCTTGTTTCTATTATTCATTTCGAATGACTCATTGACTTATTGCTTATCTTTGATGTTTTATTATATTTTATTGCCATTTTTAATAATCAATTTTCAATAAACAATGATAAAATAAAATTCATTTATTCAATTTGATTTTTGTAATGTGATATCTATTAAAGCAAATATATTATTTAAATAAGACTTTAGTGCTCAAATTCAATATTATATCTTCACTATGTGCATGATTATGCATGATCATACGAACATTTTTATTTTTATACAAACGAAAAAATTTAGAATATTTCTAATTTATTATAATTTTTATTTATTATAATGTTTAGTTAGACATTGTTAAACGATAAAAGCTACAATGCATGTTCCAATTATATGAAAAGAAAATAGTTTTAGATATCACTTGCTATCGATAATCCTATTGCCCCTCATTTTTGGCTATTATTATTTTAATATTTCAATACAATTTATAATCGAACTTATTTCGTGCTTTATATTCTTGCGCTAATGCATTTAGAAAATAGTTTCAAAGTTATTTGCCTGACAAACGTACTCTTACTATACACATTTCTCAATTATTCTATGTTAATTGAAAATTTAATATATTTTTATTCTTTTTAACAGTACTACCGATATGATCAACGTTAATCCTACAACAGTGTACCAATGAAATTATAGATTTTTTTATAAAGAAAAATTCACTCATGTACGTGTTTAAAATAAAGGAAAAGACAAAATATTATTAAAAGTAACAAATCGTTAACTAGTAAGGACTCAACTTTTACAAAATACTTCGAAAAAATAATTCTAATTCTCAACAAAAATGTATAACACATTAAAAATTATTTTAGAATTTTATTAAATATTTAATTAATTTAACTAGATGATTATTTTGTATTGGTTTGTATTAGTTTGTATTATAATGTTCAACCTTATTTTATATATATATATAGTTTTATTTTTACGTATGTTAATAAAGAGGATAAGTAATTCGTAATCTAGTCTTGCAATATGAAATATAAGAAAGTCACTTATGAAGATCTTAAATTTGAATAAAAGCGTTATCTGTACAGATGTATTTGTAAGGAAGAATAATAATTTTTGTGTGAATGCGTTAATGTATGTAAATACGCATATTAAAATTTTTGTTAAAATATACCAATTACAAACTTAATTTAATATAAAACATAAGAATCTTTTTTACCAGTTGAATAAAAATTTAGTAAGCAATAACGTTTTAAATTTCATCGATGAGCATCGATGTTAACATGTTCCTTCGACTTTACATTTAATTACAAACTTGAGTTTAAGCTGATCTTTGAACTATACTGTTAATATAATTAAATTAAAATAATACATAAAGGAAAAAAGTACTATTCAACGTAACTTTACAAATATGAGACATAATTTGGATTAAAACAAAAATTGATACTCTTCCTTATTATTTATTCAATTTACATACGAGTGTTTGTTTATATTTCTTTTATATATATTATATATTATATATATATATATATATATATATAATTTGAAACATTGTTTATTGTTAAATTCACTTATTCAATATTATTATATTTAAAACAATTTACTTAATTTGATAGTTTATAAAAAAAAAAAAAAAAAAAAAAAAAAAAAAAAAAAAAAAATAAACAGTTGTAATATAATGTGTTTTCTACCTTTCATGAATTCAGGGAAAATAGAAAATTATTTTTACTTAATTATCTAAATTTTTTAATATGAATTTAGAACAAATTTTGAAACAAATTTTTTATATTCAAAATGAAATATTCCATAAGCAAAATTAATTCTTCTTATTGATATTACATAAAAAATACATTTAATTCTCCGAATTTATGAATCGTATTTGTATATTATTTATGTATTAACATATATCGTTTGAAATCATATTTTAAATCGTATTTGTTAAGTATTTTGTACACAAACATGGAAACAAGAAATAATTAGAAAATATTATTTAGTAAATGAAGAATAATTGAAAAAATATATCGATAAGTATGAGAGATAACGACGAAATGTCAATAGATGATCAAGTACACGTTGAGAAAATGTTGACGAAATATCTTGAAAAAGAATTTAATATTTCAGCAATTATAGCATTAAATATGAAAGTATTTAAAATAAGTTTACGTAATATTTAAGCACTCGAAGGCATAATAATAAGTAAAAATTATGTAATTATATAGTATATTATTAGAATTATAATTAATGCGAAATTGATTTTTTTTTTTCTATTTAAAAAGATTTTCATTAAAGTTACTTCTTGCTGGTTATTTCCATATTTTTACACTATTTTGATATTTCAGTCACTTCTTCTACATTTTTTTAACGTGTATTTACAAATGGGAAAAAGTATTTTAAGACTTTTGCAATGTATAACGAATAAATTTATAATTAATCTGTTTAAAAAAAAAAAAAACAAAAAAAAATGCACGTTGAAAAGTTCTATTAAATAACAATATAATTGTATTTTCTATTTTGTAAGTATTTGCGTTTATATCAGCATACTATACTGTTTGTTTTAGAATATTCTAATCTTGTTTTTAATAAATAACTTTTTTTGCGTAAATCTGTTTTGTAAATAAATATTTCTTTGTACAATCACGTAACAAAAATATAAAAATGAAGTAAACAGTATTTTTACTTTTTAATAAGAAGAACTAGGTTTTAATTTGTTTTAATAATAAAAAATTGCAGAGTTATATAAATATTTATATTTGGCTTTAAGAAATTAGACAGAGCCCTGATATAATATTGTTAGTTAACGCAATTATAATTTTAATTTCCCCTTTTCTTATGTGCAGTAAATATATAATATTTGATTTAATATTTCAGAAAGTCAAAAATTTTACATTAATTACTGATTATAATAATTTTTTCATTATAGCAAAATTAATTTGGTTGATTGTCCTTGATATCGGTATAATGTAACTCGATAAATAATGACGATTTTTGTTACATTCCATGTTGCTTTTACATCCATTCAGCATAAATTTAAATTATCTAAATTACATATATTTTTTCATTTAAAACAAGCTTTCTTTAAAGTATTGTAAAACTATTCAAAACATTAATTTAACATGTAATTCGATTTGTTAATTTAGATTAAATTTTGTTTAATTATACATTTATATATATAAATATATTTTGCTTACTTAATTGCATAAATAAATATATATATATATATATATATATATTTATTTATTTATGCAATTACGCTTATAAATTGCTTAAATTTTAATATTGAAATTCTTATAAATTTTAATACTGAAATTCTTTTTAATATTGAAATAGCTAATAGAATTTACTTTTAATCAACTGATTTTACTTTTAAATATGGTGGAATTATATATTTATTCACTTTAAAACATTTTTACCATCTGCTATTTAATCAATTCATTGGGGTTTATTAATATCCGTAGACTGTCTATAAACAAAATTTTTAATTTCCAATTACTATTCTAGCTTCATCAAATCAATTTTATTATTTATAATCTATCGTAACTAAGTATACAGTAAAGTTTATAGAAACGTTCAAGAATGATGTGGATTGACTAATATATTTGTAGATTAATGAAATTAATTATAACATTTTATAAAATTCACGGCTATAGCAAATGCAATTGATACTAAAGAAATTATATGTTTTATTTTTTATTTTATAATTTATTTAATTATTTACACATAATTTATTAAATTTTTTACATTAGTATTAGTGAAGTCATGAAATTGTATTTGAACAATAAAATGTAATGTGAATGAAACTTGAAGGATGAAAACAATTATCACAATAATAAAAATTTTAACGCGTTAAATAATAATTAAATTGAAAATAAACATTCAAGATATAAGTTATCACGTAAGTGTTAGAAAAAATTCTATTTTCTTTAAATAGCATTCAGATTCTCTGACAATAATGAAAACAGATTAAAAGAAAATAAATTAAGTTTTATATAATAAATGAAAAAAAGAGAAACTTATAGAATATATATATATATTTTTTTTATATCAGAGCCTATTTTCAATGATAATCTAAATTTTGCTCGGGAAAAGGGATTTTAAAACTTTTTACAGAATCTTCAAGAATAAAAAGTTATTGCATCATGTTCGTAACGAAGCTATGATATTTCAAATACTTATATTATATTTATACTTTATATAATATAGCAACATATTCATATAATGAAGATCAATAGTTAATAGAGAAAATAATTATAAATGTTAAAAAATAAATTTAATGTAAAATAAAAGTGAAAAATCGTTTATACATATTCAATAAGTGTTTTCTAAAATAATTATCTTATTTCTCTTCGACATACACGAGATATATAACAAATATTCAATTTGTTTTTTTTTTTATTACGATTGCGATATGCGAATAATTAATGTGAAAAATTTTCAGTTAACAATTGGCTAATGAAAAAGTGCATACGTATCTAATTCTATTCGTTAGCGATTAAAGTCGTCTGTGCCTTCTTTTTCCGAGTCTTTCTGCTTTTTACGTAATACCTCGTAGCTCCAAATATTTGTTAAACGCCATAGTTTTTAAATTTCTTTTAAAATATACTCATTGAATTTACATTTAGTATTAATTTTACACACGATTGTGTAAACTGTTATTTCTTTAATTTTAAAATTTTGACGAATTTGAAATATCGCGGGTATTTTAATGTTTGAAGGGAGCAATAATTGCGTAACATGTTACAATTATCTATTTATAAAATTAAAAACCAATTCAATTGATTTGTGTTTATATTTTGATATAGTACTTTTTATACGCACTAATAAATTTATAAATAAATTTAGCTATGTATACATTTTAACAAAGCCTTTTTCAACGTAATTAAATCTTAAGCTAATATCACTTACTTAAGAAAAAAAAAAAAAAAAAAGAAAAATTCAAATAAATACGATTTAATTTTAAATAAATAAAATCAATAAGATTTATCTTTTTTCACTCGAAAAGATCCTTGTTAAGTGTAGGTTAGTAAGTTATTCCTTTAAATGTATGCGCGCATACATGTGCACGCACACGCGCGCCTGTACGTGATTTTTCAAGCATTTATAAAAATCTAATTACAAGGATTGCCGCTTCTGGGTAGAGAGAGAGAGAGAGAGAGAGAGAGAGAGACAAATGTATAGATGCACAGTTATAAGTTATAAAATAAGAAGGTAATCTATACAATGTATAAAAATGTTGAAATGATTTATTTACAAAAATATTAAGAGATGGTAATTTTGAAAGGTTACTACTATAGGTCTCCTCGAAAATGTGTCGGGAATGAATTTGATATAAAAATATGAACCTAACGAAATACGTTACTTAAACATATGAGTAATGACAATGTCGATTAAGTGTATAAATTCTTAAAACAGTATATATTCAGGATTAATAACAATGGATCAAATCATAACCGTTTTTGTACGTAAACAATTAAATTTACTGTTATTGGAACGAAACGAGAATTTTACAGAATTTATCAAAGACATTACTCCTGCCAATGTTTATAAATTAGAATGTATTGGCCAAGCATTATCAAAATTAGTAATAACCAATATTATTTACAAAGGTCCCGAACACTTTCAAATTGACTTGAAACATGTCGATGGTTTATCGTTAGATCATAAATTATCTAGTGGAGATTTAATTGTTTGTATCAGATCTAAAGGAAAAGAGCAGAGTATTAAAGGTGTTATAATTGCAATAGACGTCTCTACATTAAGTATTATTACAAATAACCAATATGAGAATATTCAAGAAAATGAAAGCTTTACAGTTGCTAAAACTGATTCTACTTTGACATACAAACGTCAAACAAGGTTGGAATTAAGTTTCATTTATATTTTACATTTTCTTATGCATCATTGAATTAAATTATTAAAATAAAATTTTCTTTTAGAGCTTTAGAATTTTTGGAACAAAAAGAATTATACTCATCTTGTTGTCTACAAATCGCTCAGATTCTTTTTGATAATAATCAAAATGTAGTACATAATCTTATAACGGCGAAAGATCCAATTCCAAAGAATTGTTTAAATAATGAAGGCAGTTTAAAATATGCAAACGAAAATCTTGTTAAAGACCAAAGATCGGCTGTAGAATTTGCTCTTAAACAACGATATTTTGCCGCTATTCAAGGTCCACCAGGTACTGGAAAAACAACAACTTTAATAGAAATAATTTTACAGTTACATCGAATAGGCAAAAAGGTAAGAGGAAACAAATAACTCTTTTAGATAAAATATTTTTTGTTAATTAGTCATGTATATATATATATATATATATATATATATATATCATTAAATATAATTTGTAGGTTTTGATTTGTGCACCAACTAATGTAGCAGTGGACAACTTAGTAGTACGCCTCGGTGAAACAGAATTAAAACCTTTAAGACTCGGCCATTTGTCAAGAATATCAGCGGATGCAATTAAATACTCATTAGATTCGTATTTGGAAAAAGATGATGATATTGTCATATTAAAAGACATAACAAAATCGATAAAGGATATTGAATTAAATATTGAAAGTAATAAGAGCAAATATCTATTTAAAGAAACGAAAGCATTAAAAAAAGAGTATAAAAAAAGGTTTATTAGACTCACTAGCGATATTTTGAGAAAATGTTCGGTATGAAGTAAATTTAAAAATAAAGTAAAATAGTCAAATATAAGTATTATCGTTTTAAAGTGATAGCTATATAAATAATTTTAGGTAATATTGTGCACTTTAAATTCAGCATCACCCTATGACAGTCAATTGCAACATGTTCCAAAAGATTATTTTGATGTTCTGATTGTCGATGAAGCGTCGCAGGCAATGGAAGCATCGATGTGGATCGCTATACCAAATGCTCCAAAACTTATTCTTGCTGGAGATATAAATCAACTACCACCAGTTGTCATGTGCGAGGAAGCAATAAAGGGTCATTTGAATATTAGTCTTATGGAACGAGCGATCAAAAAATTAAACGATGACTGCTTTATTACATTAACAAGACAATTTCGAATGAATGAAAAAATTATGGCTTGGTCGAATAAGAAATTTTATAATAATATTCTTGAAGCAGACAATTTGGTAAAAAATCATTTATTAAAGGATCTGAGTCATGTTAAACAAAAGGACCATTTCACAAGTACGTTATTTCACTATTAGCATTAGAAAAGACTATTTTTAATAATTTAATTTATCTTCTTGAGATATAGTGGGAAAAAGAACTTAAGTAAATTGGATTTTTTCTACTTTAGACGAAGCTGTTATATATATTGATACTTGTGGATGCGAGTGTGAGGAGTATAATACTGGTATAGAATTTGAATCAAAAGGGAATTTAGGTGAGGTGGTTATAGTAGACAAAATCGTTACAAATTTAGTAAAGGCAGGTGTGACGCATAAAGAAATTGGTGTGATTACTCCTTATGCATTACAAGTAAGATACTTTCGTATTGTATAAAAAATTTGTGTAAAATATTCAATATATATTTTTTATAATAAATTATTTTACTTAAATAGGTCGATTTTATTCATAAATCATTTATGGCCAAATCATTAAATGTCGAGGTCAGTACGGTCGACGGTTTTCAAGGAAGAGAGAAAGAAGTTATAGTATTTTCATTAGTAAGAAGCAATCAAGATCGAGAACTGGGTTTCGTTACCGATTTTAGGAGGCTGAATGTTGCAGTCACAAGAGCAAGAAGATTACTAATAGTTATAGCGGATAGTGAAACTATGGAAAAAGATGAATTAATTTTGAGTCTTTTGAAGCATATCGAAGAGAATGGCTTGTTGCAGACTGCGGAAGAATATTTGTCTAATACAATCGATAGTGAAATAGAGCAGATTACAAATATTTCGCAAAGCAACTTAAGGCATAAAGTAAAGCCAAAAGTAAAATCTTTAAAACAGGAAAATAATAAAAAGCCTAAAACTTCTGAAATGAAAGATAAAAAAAGATTTGATGATAAAATAAGAGAAGTCGTACCAAAATTGAGAAATAAAGGAAGTTCGAGTGATTCGATAATAAATACGAATATAAATAAATACAATATATTTGAAGCCATTGACGGAACCGAGTTGGATGAAGAAGGTAATGACAGAAATTAATTATAAAGTGTAGTTGGCTTATAAAAATTAAACTTCAAATTATTTTTGTTTCAGCACAAAAATCAGAAGAAACTTTTAAATTACCGGATTCTGATGTCTCGCACAATTTAAATAGAAAAGAAAGGCCAAAGAAAAAACAAGATGACATAGAGAATAAATCCAATGAACATAAAAAAATGGATGATTTTGATAAAATCATTGACGAGTTTAAAAAATCTAATTCTATTTGCTCGTTCAATGGATGTAAAAAATCAACTAATCTTATAAAACTTGTTTGTGAATTTTGTAAAAAGTGGTTTTGCTTAGAACATGGTTAGGATTTCATAATATGAATACATTGAAATTAAACATAATAATAATATTACTTTTTTATTTTAAGGTATGCAAGAAATTCATGGTTGTGGCAATGCTATTCGTCGAAAAGAACAAAAGGCATTTAAACGCAGAAAATTAAAAACTATTACAAAGCAAGATAAGGAAAAATTTTCACAAAAACTTAAGAACCTGGAGGAGGCTCGTAAGCCTAACAAAAGAACGTAAAATAGTTACTTTTGATTCATATAATGAAAATAAATTTGTTTTGTTTTGTCTATGCGACAAATTTTTTTATTTATTTTTTTTTTATTAAAAATACTTATTTACAAAGTTTATCTCAATTACGATTCACCATACCTTCTTAAATTATATATAGTAAATTCTTCCAAAAATCAATTTATTAAAAAATAATATGGCTAGTTTTCGCTGTTTAAACAAAAAATAAAGAAGTTCATGATTTGACAAATTATTAACGAATTTAACTAATTTGAAATACTCTGATAATTATAGGGTTTGATAAAACAGTTTTCTCAGTAAGAAAAAAAAATCTCGAGTCATTATAAAAAACGTGTTATACATTGGCCTATGATAAACGGCAAACTTCTCGAAACCAATGCATATCATGTCACTTTACATAAATTCATATTAATTATCAATGTTACTGTTCGATTTTTTTATTGCTTGTTTAATTGCCCTATTCCATTTCAAATTCCTTATTCAACCTTGCTAGATCTCTGTAACAAAAGAGGAAGAAAACAAAATTAATACACCTCTTGGGATGATATAATTTAATGTTAAAATGATCGATTGATGTAACGATGTAAGAAATGAATTTGTAAATAAATAGAAAAGTTATGTTAAATTTTTCGTAAAATTTCTTACAAAACAAAACAAAACAAAATACATTTAATTCCACATACCTATTTTCTATAGCATCATTCAAATGGTACTTATGCATTAGCGATAGGACCAATCTCAAGGTCGACCAAATTGTATCCGACATAATTCTCATTGGAGCTCTTTCTCCGGATACACCTTTTCCAGCAGCCTGTTGATTCAATGCTGTCAATAAATGTTCTCCAGCCTCCCTGTAATAAAATCAATAAAAAAAAAAAAAAAAAAACAAAAAATTAAAAAAAAATAAAAAAAACTGCAATAGTATGCGTGATACGTTGAATTTAAAGTACAGTTTAAAGAAGGAATTCATTACTTGTAAGCGTTTAAATTAATACAAGATATTCCAAGATTATATCTGGCACGAATGAAGCCCGGCGATAATTCTAGTGCTTGGTGATAGGCATCGATTGCTTCTTCCGAACGCTGACCATTAGCTAAAATGGCTCCTAATCTGTTCCATAGCATTGGATCCTAGGAAATAATAAATTGAAATCATAGCACCTCCTTAAATTGTTCTACAAGGTATATTACTAAACTGACTACATTTACAACTGTTAAACTCTACTACATTTACAAATGTACAAATTTCAACATATACGTGCTATATATACGCCTATGTATATATAATAACAATTAATTTATTTGCATAAAAACAGGCGAGCCCAAACAAACGTATGGTCTTCGGGTTTTATGAGATGAATATTTTAATTGTTACCTTGGGCCTTGCTTGTATCGCAGCTCTAAAGCAATCTGAAGCTTTGTCGTATTCACTGGATAGATTGAATAAAACGCCAAGTCCACATTGAACATCGGCATCAATTGTGCCATGTGGCTGCATTCGTGCCGCTTGGATAAATAAGTCTTTGACTTCGTTATGAATATCACTATGTGTTAAAAGCACAGTACATTAATTAAACGTTTAGTGTTGGCTTTTGAAAATCATAAATTAATCAAGCTCATTTACTTATAATTGGAGTAAATGTGTAAATAAAGTAATGCCCCGACAGTTAACGGAACTCGATTTAAGAATTAGAATTTACATTCACGGAACACGTATTCATGAAATTTTAATTTCTTTTTTCCTATGGAAAATCTATTAAAAAAATAATTTTATTACGATAAAGAGCTTTTTCAGGTGGATCTTCAATGTTTAAGGCGCTCCACTTACTTGAATAATATGGTGGAGACTAAAAGTTGAGGCGGCAAATTTTCAGGCGACTTTGATGCTTTAAGGTGCTTGTATTTCTCATTTTTCAATAGCCAATCCTTAAGGGTTAAGCAGGCTTGGCTCTGATAAGACTCATTTGTATAAGAAACGGCGAGCGTCATGAGCGCCGTTAGGTTCGAAGGATCGAGGGTGAGGCATTGTTTGAGGGCAGAGATGGCTAATGGGTCCTGCTCGTTCTCTGCCTGTGTTTTTCCCAGCAGAAGCCAAGCCTCCGTATTCTTGGAGTCTTGATTAACAGCGGCTTCGAAGCACAGTACGGCTCCGGGCAGGTCTCCAATTTCCAACCTTCGTTTACCCTCTTCTAGCGGATTCAATAGATTTGACATCGGATTCTCCTCACTGAAGGCGTATTCCTTGAAAGGGTCGTAAAAATTGTCGTACTCCGAGATCCACGGGTGATTCGTCGTCACGTTCTCCCCGGAAATCTTCTCCCATTCGCTCTGCAGACTTTCCCAGAATGACGATTTGTAATTTTCCGCATCTGGGCATAGAAAAGCATAAGCACTCTTTGGAGAGCGAACTAACCGAACTAAATGCTTTCTTTTTTTTTTCTCTTTTTGTTATTTTTTTTTTCTTTTTTTTCTTTTTTTTAATTTTTTAATTTTTTTAATCGTATAGCGAGCTCATTAAGAGAACTAAATGGTTTATTTTTTTTTTTTTTTTTTTTTTGATTTTTATTTTTATTGTCTAATGCGTATCTTTTAGTCTTTTAGATAACCGTTTGTGCGGTTTGTCTTAAAAAACTAAATGTTTTTTCGATTATTCTTTTGTTGTCTAATTTATTTCGTTTCGGCAACTGCTTGTAATGTTGCATTGTGATGTTAATTCTATTTGAAAAAGATATGGCATTTTAAAAATCTATGTATAATTTGATTGTCGTATGGCAAATTCCAATGTTCGCTTAACTTACCTTGCTCGGTGGTGGTAGACTTATTTTTCGAAAATTCATTGGTCCATGTTGTGGCTAGGGCAGACTGTTCGTCAACGGTACTTAAGGCATGCGTCTCGTCTCCCTTAGATTCTTCAATGGTTGTTTCCGATGGCTTCGTATCTGCGGTCTCGGTGAAATTCGCAGTCCAATTATTATCTAAGTTTTCGGTATTTGGAGACGGTGCTGCTTCAATAGGGAGATCGCCTTCTTGTCGCATAAACTTCATAAATTTCGAATAGGCGAAATCCGGATTCTCGGATTTTGCGGTAGCTGCTTCCGGATGATCTATGCTGTGTTCTAGATATTCTTCGGCCCATTTTGGGCCCAGGCCCAGCTCATGTGTTTCTCCTGGGAAGGCAACTTTGGCATTTGAAGCTATCGGCTGAACATTCCAAATATCGTCTTTGTGATTTTCCTATATAAATAAGGTGTATTTGTTACACAAAGAAGGCTTAAAGTAAATCTTTGATGATTGCAAGTTCAAATAGAGCTCGCTTTAATTTATCATTAAATTACGTTTCAGTACGCTTTTATTACGTTAATAGAGTTAGATTTATACCAATCGATTTAATTAAGTCTAATTAATTTATTTAGTCTTATTACTTCTTAATGTAAAATTTCTTCTTCTTTTTATTTTTCATTCGATAATCTAATAATAGTCCAGCTAAGAAAACTGAAATTATTCATCGATTTATAAAATACGAATAAAAATATTACTAACGTGTATTTAAAAATTTCAATATGTTGTTAAATTATAACTTTTAGAAAGTCTTTATATCACATGACAAAATTAAGGTTCATTGGCATTAATTTCCATTACTTTGTATCTAATTACTATTTAATTGTTATGAGCGAGTGATAAATAGCAAACTTAATAATTACGCTTGAAAATAAATAGTTTGTCTCATTGACGTGTGACAATGAGACGTGCAATTTCATAAAAGTAAGCTGGCCTCAATTATGCAATTGAAAAACTAAATGTATTTTAATATAATTTTCAAAAATATAATTTGAACAAAAGCTTACTTGAAAGTGTCCACCAGATTGTAGATATTGATTAGCCCACGCTGTGTCTTGATTGGTTAATTCTTCAACGACGCCTGGTGCTGTAACTGGTGGATATATACTCTGATCTATTTCTCGCATCTCTTGAAGAATATTTTCCATTTTGAAGGTTTGCGGATGAACAGAAGATTCTTCAAGAAACTGCTTGACAAGTTGATCCGAGTTACCAGTTTCAAAAGGATCTATAGATCCAAATAGATCTCTTACACCTTCTTCTTTTAAGCCATGGTCTTTTACAAAGTGTGATGTGAGGCGAATCAGAGGGTTTGGCCCTCCGCAATCACCCTCGACTAATTCTCGTAAGGCCATTTTGCTTTATCTGAAACATTAATGGAATGCTATTGTAACTATTATCTAAGATAACTGCTAAAAATGAACATTATAAGTTTAATTTGCACGTAACTAATATATGAAACAATGTACCCCAACTTATAATATGTACAAAACGTTTAAAAATATTTTACTTCTTTTTTCAATTTTCTAATTATTATATTTAAAGGCCAAAAATCATCTATGAATATAAAGTTTTGGAATTCCATGATCCGTAGCAAATATTTTATTAACGTGTGATATCTATTACATTTACATCTAGGTTTAAAACAATAAATTCATGTTACCGAAAACCTAATCGTTCTAAACTTGAAGATCATCCGATACAAAACTACAATAGAGTACCAAGTCAATGGGTTTTAATTATTAAATTCAAGATTCAGGGTTAAGAACTTATACTTGCAATTAAAATGAACGAATGTTTATTTAAAAGAGCATATTTCTTCTAGACTGTCAATAAAATTAGCAATTGTCAATAATACATTATTACAAGTTTGGTGATTTGATGCTCAATAATGATGATTATTTCTGTATGCTTAGAGTTCTATTGTAAAGGAATTGAAAGCAACAGTTAAAAATAATATCGATTCACTTACTTGATTAAAAAATTACCTAAAACACTTCAAAGGTGATTTCTATTCTTATAAAGTTTTGTAAGTAACGATAGGAGTAAAAATTTTTTTTTTTTATGTTGTACAATAATGCGGTTCAAAAAATTCCAATAGACAGACGTATAGATAGATAGATAGATGGAAGGAGAGAGAGAGAGAGAGAGAGAGAGAGAAAAACACCCACCACAGGATATCAAAATGTCCAGGAAACGAACGAGCGAGACGATCGGGCGTAGAAAAAATTATAAGCACAGCACCGAGAAATGTTCATGTCGCGGTGAATGCTGATAGTGTAAACGTTCAAAGTCAAGAACTGTTGATGCTGTTGCTATTGCCCTACACTGGCCATTGTCAAAGAGAGGACAACGAGTACTTGCACGCTTCTCTACTGCCAAATAAATAAAAAACTAGGAAGGTTCCATTGAGTTTCCTCAGGGTCAACAGGCTCTTCCTTCTCTTCCGTTTTCAACGAGGAGTATCGTACTTCGCACACGAAAAGATATGTAAAATACTCTCCTGTCTCTCTTACTTTACAGTCATACAAAGTGCATACAACACACGTATGCTCAGTTTATCTCCGTCTCTTGCTCACTCTCCTCACTCACTCACTCACTCACTCACTCTCTCTCTCTCTCTCTCTCTATCTCTCTCTCTATCTTGAAGCGTTGCTACTGGTGCCCGAGAGAGTTGGAGAGAGTTGTGAAATATATCCAGAGCGGTGTGAATCTCGCGTGTATATACATCTCCTAGGTATATAAAAGCTCGTAAGCCGATGTCGAGTATGCGATGTGTATACGTACCCCCTGTTAACCAAGAAGATGCAAGAAAAAAAATTAGACTAAAGACGGTTGTCGGAGTAAAATATATACATGCATTATGCGTGCATGCATGCGCTGGCATGCGTGTGCGTACGGGTGCGCGTGTGTGTGCGCATATAAGGAGTGTTGATAAAAAAATAAAAAAAAAAGGAAAAGAAAAGAAAGAAAGGAAGGGAGGAAGGGAGGAAGGAAGGAAGGAAGGAAGGAACGAACGAATGAAGGAATGAACGAATGAACGAACGAACGAACGAACGAACGAACGAACGAACGAACGAACGAACGAACGAACAAACGAACGAAGAAAAGAAGGAAAAAAGAAAAAAAGAAAGAAAGAAAGAAAGAAAGTAGGAAAAAAAGTAAACGAGAGAGAGAGAGAGAGAGAGAGGGAGATTGTCCGCATTGACGACCTGCAGACGCCCTCCTCTTCTCGGTGTTCAAGGGGAAAGACTTGAGACTTGAGGTCTCTCTCTCTCTCTCTCTCTCTCTCTTTCTCTCTACATCCCTTGAGCAGAACAACGTCGGAGAAAAAAAATAAAATAGCCGCGGCGGGGACAACGACGACGATGACGACGGCGACACTCGGATATTCTTTGGCTAACCTGCTACACTGCAGTCGCACCGGACTATATCTACACAATGCGGTTTTCCTCTCTCTCTCTCTTTCTTGTCCCCGGCCCCTTCCCGCCACCACCGCCACTGCCGTGCCCCTCTTTGCTTCTCTCACGCGCTGCGGTGAACGAGAAACTTACGTGCGCGTGGGGTGCCGTGGAAGAATACGTATAGACTTGAGGGAGGCGCTGAGAGGGGTGGAGAAGAACATCACCAACTAGACGTCGACGGCATGCACGACGTATGCGCGCAGTAGGTATACTGACGAATGTTTTGACTGCGCTTGTGTTCACCGCGGCTAAGGGCTGGGAGGGGGAGATCGGAATGCAAGGTCGGTACGCCAGCAATGTACGCGAACGGTTTTACCGATCATCGCGTCGATAAGGCGTATTTTCAGTAATTTACATTTTAGTTTAGTTTTCCATCATTACAAGCGGCTTATCGTCATATTTACATTTTGGTTGTTAAATGACGAAAGAGGTTGCATTTAATGGACGACGCGGTACTGTTTGTAGAATGCTGTGATGAGCAGCAGCGACATGCCGATTATCGAATGCTCTTGGTGCTGTCGTCTGTTTCGAAAAAAAAAGGAGACAACGTGTGCGGAGGTGCCACGATCTTGGAGTCTCTTGGTATTCTTTTGGATTAAATCTTCAATTTAGTCCGTTGCTCACCATTGCATATGTAGTTAATTAGGAATTTCTCATTTAACTCGCACAACTTACTCTCCATCGATAAGCTTTGGTCATTTTCGTTTCACTTTCTATCTTCTTTTTCTTTCCATTTCATTTCATTTCTAGCGTTCTTTATAATCTCCCCCCCCCACCGCTTCACTCTTGCTCTCTCTTGCTCTCTCTTGCTCTTTATTCATTTAAATAAGGTGTGGATTGTTAATAATTATATGGAAATACTCGTTTTCCATCAAATTCAATTTTCCGTCGCTAGAAAAATACCAATTTCGTTCAGTCTACATATTTCAATAATTATATTCAATTCAATACGCCTTTTAAATAAAATAAATTCACGCGAAATTCATGTTAAAAGAGAGACAAAGAAAATCATTTACTTTGACACGGTAATTCAACATTCATATTTTTTAATTCACTTGGTAAAATATACACGTTATATAAACAGTTAAATTATAGCGTAGAAAAATTCAATATTAAGTAAATAATTAAATTTATCACGAGTATTACATACATTGCTAGACACACGAATATTTAACTTTCGTTTAATCGTTCTTCTATATGATTATAGCGAGCTTCAATTGATATTTAAACATTGTTTTTCCATATTTTCTGCCATTTGTTGTATAATTTGATTGCAATTTGAATACTATCACCTGAAAAAAAAAAAAGAACAACATTCTAATAATAATATTACGTATAGCGTTCATCTGTTCTTAACGTAATTATTAAAAAATGATAATGCAGTCTGTATGCGCATACGTATAATTAAAGAATTTGAATAAAATTGTTACGGAGTGATATGAATGAGTTTATGATAAAAGGATTTTTTTTTAATATGCACCCTTTGCTTCGGTCGGATAGAGCTTCCTTGAGTAGCTAAAAGGTAGTTCAACCTCATTGAAAATCATTTGACGAATTCGACGCTCATTGATCTCATTATGATTATTCACTGCATTTTCCAGCTCCTTCAAAAATATCACCCATCTTGGACGAAAGTAGTCGTGTACGACACCGGACCACTGTTTATTCGCATAATCGACAATTTCACCATTCGGGCCCCACAGGGTTATCTGATTTCGTGCATTAAACTCGTAATTCTCCAGCAGTTGCTCGTCATCCGTGGGAGCAAGGATCCTCGCATCATTTAGCCAAACGCCTAGTAGAAAATCCTTGCACGAGGAGAGAATCTCTTCGAGATCGTTATACAGTTCGAGAAGCTGCAAGGATGCCGACCTGAAGAAAAAAAAAAGTGTGCAAGATAAGCAATTTATTTTTATAAACGTAAACGATCCCTTTTCTTTAAACTCCATTGTGCCTTAAGTTTAAGATTACTTTTTGTCCACCTAGAAACATTTTTTCAATCACATTATGTTATTTTTCATTTTTCTCTTAAAGTGAAAAAATCTTGAAATTAATTAATGTTAATAAATAATTAAAGTATTAATTAAAATTAAGTATATTTTACTGTCTATCGAAAAATCATTTTAGAATTTGTATTTTTTCTCATCTCGAATTCCAATTGTTTAGTTATTGAAAACAGAGAATTAAATTAAAAAATAAATTATTTTAAATATTATTTATAAATTATACATTATAATCATATATATGAGTTTAAAGAGGGGATATTAATAAATAAAAATCTCATACTTTAATTAATGTTAAATAATGGGTGTATTTAAATCTCGATTTTATTATCTCCTGGATTAGATAATACTTGGATGTATATTAATTAAAATAAAATATGTAAAAACTTACTGTAAATGTGTAATATTTTTAAGCTTATATCCTTCCTTAATGTCATTGTATATAAAATCTGCTGTAAGTTGTAACGCTTGTCTTGTAATGTCAACAATATCGTGTTTAAATAAATTGCTTCTTGTTGTTTCGTTGTCTGCTTTGATAAAATTACCCCATATTAAAAGAAATGATTTTAAATCATACCAATACTAAAAAGAAAAAAACATTTTAATTGATAAACTTAGTTTTATACGAATTTCCTTTTCATTTACACAATAGATCAAACGTTTGTCAAAGAACAAAAAAAAAAATATATATATATATATGTATTTTGAATTACCCATGGTTTAATGTGAAGACTCGGACGCTTTGTTATAACATATTGTCCTCTGATATTGGCTACACCACTGTAATTATAAATTGTATTTCCTAATTTCTGCCAGGCAATTTTAATGCAGTCATTGGCAAAGCCATATCGCCTTACAGCATAATTTACAAACCTAAACAAATAACAATTGGCTTACTATTGACATAATTAGTTGACTATTGATTACTAGAAACATAAATAGATTCTTTTCTAATTAATTGTCGTTTTATGTGTTAATTTTTTTTTTTCTTTTTTTCTTTTTAATATGAATATACTAATGTAATTTATCGATCCAATTGAAATAAATACGGTTATATCATAATTGATTATCTTATATTTATAATTAATCCATGTACCATGCGTTTATATCGACCGGCTTCTGACGATACGACATTTCACTCATCAAATCATATATCACATAATTTTGATTAATTCCCTCTGGAGTAAGGCCTGTGCCAATCATCGTACTGCCATTTATTTGTCTTGCCGCAAATACTCTCTAAAATTACGGGATAAGCATTTATAAATATAAATATTAATCCGATGTTAGATGTAATCATTATTTTTACGAAATAATGTATAGAAAATTTATTCATACTAGTCTTATAAAAAATAACATGTATTATTATGTAATTTGCTTTTCGAGCAAACTTCGAATGCAACATTTTATTTTTTATCATCCGGCAGATTAATATTTTTATAAATCGTCATTGACAATGCATAGAATAGATTTATGCAATAAGTTGAAAAAGTCATTTACATTCAATTAGTTATGTAAAATATGCTAATTTATATTTAATTTATTAGCTTTTTATCAATGACTCTTTGTTGTTATTATGTAATTAAATTAGGAAACAAGCTTTAGCTATTACATTCTAATTGATTCTACGCAATTCATTATACAGCATATCCCATATTCCTAAAAATTCTTTGATTTGTTATTAAGTATTATAAAATATTTAATACCGATTGGTTAATTATTCGAAAGAAATATCTTGATGTGTTAATCTACTACGCAACGATATTGGCTAATAGTAATTATTTTATTATATACATTATATTAATTTATTTAAAACTTAAAACTAAAGATATTTCTTTAGAGAAAGAATTTTTTTTTTTAATGCTATTATATATATATATATATATATATATATATATATATATATATATATACTTCATTTATAATTCCAGATGACCCGAACATTCCAAGAGTACCACCAAAGTTGTGAAGCATACACCAAATGAAAGGTTGGCCAAAGTAGGACTGAAACTTTTCGTACTGCGGAAACTGCTCCGACTGAAGATCAAGGACTATCATTCTTCCCTAAATGTAAGATAGATTAAAATCAATTCATAATTAACCTATGCTTTGAACGTGTGCTTTTAAATTTTCTTTTTAAATTATACTTATGTATGTACAATTGGAACAGATGTTACGAAAGCTTTAACTCGTTCCATAGTCCAAAAATCAGCACTGTGCACGAATAGCCAACCCTGCATTAGCCTTGTAAATAAGATATGTCAATATTATAAGTAAAATATATTCAGAAAAGTAAATATATGCCTACTACCTATTATAATTTAAAATGTCAATCTTATTAAGGGAGTCATTTGATGAGGCTTAACCGAGAGGTCTTTTCTGCAATTTTAATTGAGGAGAGTGAAAATAAGCACGATTTTTAAAAACATGTTTTAGATATACTTAATTGCGTGGCTAAAGAGTGACAAAAGATTTATTTTGCAAATTATCATAAATGAAGTTATAAACTTGTCGTTAAAATGCTTTGTTTGCTGTTCCAAACTAAAATCTGGCCAAATTCATATCCTGGATATTGATGTGAAATAACGTTTTTCAAGTATTTAATTTAATTTATATATATATAAGCTTTCGTCATTGATAAATTAAGAAATTCAGATGAAGCGACAGAAATTAATAAATTTTAGTTTAAATAATATAATTACGATGTTAATGAATTTTTTTTTTTTTTTTTTTTTTTTTTTTTTTTTTAATATATTATAAAAATATTTTGTAAAAATAATAAAATTAAATATTAAGGAAATGTATTGTATAAAGGATCGATCATCGGTAAAATGTATTTTTAACCATCAATAATGAATGAAAAATATAAATTATCGGTTACTCACAATAATCTGATATTACTTAGAAATATCTGGTCATTACGTTCTTCAAATAACTCATTTGCATGTTTAGAGTCTGCAAATAGGACAATGAGCTTCCGTAGAAGTGCTTACTGAGCTTTAATCCCCTCACATAATCCCACATTTATTGCTTTAAACTACAAATTTGTAGCTTTATTACCCAATATTAAATAAATAATATTTCGCCTATTGTATTTACTTATAATCTGATATTTATTTAATAGTGAATTAATTTTTCTGTATTTCCTCGTGCATGGAACGATAAAATTAAACATTAAATTTCACATAGTATTTACCATTACAGATACGAATCTCTGTAATTGCTATAAACATCCTCAGAAATCTAATTAATCTATAATTATAAAATTAATTTATATAAATATAGTCATTGATTGCCGTACTAATTTTTTTTTTCTCTTTCATATCGATTTCACCAAATTTGAGTCATGATTATCGTGTATTTGCGTGTGCTATTTACCATAAAAACATACATTTATACGACCTCGATATTTTATCCTTCGGATATATAATGCAATATTCACGATTTGTGTACATCTAGAATTGAAATGAAATTGGTAAAGGAAATTTACATTATCAAAATTTAAAAAAATAATCAGATATGTAAATAAAATTGTTTGTTAATTTAGAAAAATCTAATGTATTAATAAAAGTAGAAGAACAAATATATATATATATATATATATATATATATATAATAAAGCTCTAGACACTAGAAAATTTAAAAGTTGAATTACGTACTAAAACAAATATTAAATAATAAATGGCAATAATTTTGTATCTACACGATTTTTCTCTCTTCTCGATTATTTATTCCATTAATTGTTCTATACAACTAGAGTGATATAGTTTAAAATATATTTAAGCAAAATAATAAACGAATTGTTTTAATTTTGAGGCTAAATGGCTCCCTTAAAGCGTTGAAATGTTTTTACTCGTGTATTCAAAATTTTTTTTTGACATTTATAGTATGTGTATATGTGTATATATTTCATTTATATAATCTTCTTTTCATTACCAAATTGCGTTTGGATCAACACTGCTCATAGCTTTAAAAATTGCTTTTCCAGTATTACTTAGATATTCAGGATCACCTCGATGAGGATCATTTTCGTTGAAAGAATCGCAGTTATATATGTTGCTTGTACCGAATTCGTCAATGTACTAAATAATACGATAAATAATGAAAAAATATATATATATTTTTCAAATATATATCATTATAGATACTTGTACCATTTTTAGAAAATCTTGTCCTACAGTTTGAAAAAGGGGATCAGTTGGATCGAGCATGTATGGGCTGCAAATTATAATAATACCATTAATGAAATTAATGAAAAACTATATATTATATTTTAATAAAATTAATCTGTAGAGGTATAGATTTGCGAAATAATATATAACTTAAATTCATAAATTTTTAAAAATAATTTTACACGTAAGATTCGATATTATGCTATTTTTATTTTTTGATAAATGCCTAAAAAAAGCTTCCGACTAAATTGTATTTCTTTTTTATTAAATAAACTATTAAAATTTTTAAATATTTGTAATAATTTGTATATGATTATCAATTAAAAAAAAACATAATTTATAAAAAAAAAAAAAAAAAAAAATAGTTCTTTTTTAATAAAATAGTTAAATCTACTGATGAATTTGCAGTTACTTAAATAAAAAACCTTCAACTAGTAAGTTGATAATTATTCATTCTCCAGATATCTTTGAGATATTATTACAAAAATATTTTATGTCTTTCTATAAATATAAGAATCTGGGGATGACTTTAATTATGTGCACTTAATTATCATACGTATAATAATAATGCATATAGTTCCATCATATTGTCACTAATGATCGAATGTACAAATGTTTAAATTCTTAATAAGTAACCGTTAAATTATAAATATGATATATTCAAAGCATTAAATATTAATTAAAAAATAGAATGCGTAAAAATTCAATGTAAATTTATGTATCCATTCATGCAATAGGATCGCGTAAAATAATAAACGTTGTTTTATTCCTTTTTGTGTATTATGATGTCATTAAAAAAAAAAAAAAAAATGTCTATCTTATGCTTTAAACTGTTAAAGCAGAATATGTATTATTGGATAATTAATAACCTCACCAACAATATTCGTCTTCAAAATTGTTCCATTGTTTGATATTTATTACATGAGCGTTGGGGAAAATGCGAATAAAGTCTCTAGGCACATGTCCAGCAAATGCGGGCAGTACAGGAATAATTCCCAATTCTCTCATACGATTTAATATTAAATGCTGCAATTCAATGGTATGGGTATGCCAAGAATCGGAGAGCGGACCACCCCAACCTTGAATATTACCCATTCTTGACCTGAAATATTTTATGAAACATCTTTTAGACGTAAACTGCTGATTTGCTGATTTGCTGATTTGCCGTTCTTTCCAACGCTAGTTAAAATTTTTAAAATGATATTCGATTCAAATTTTTAATATTTATGCACATTATGGACCATGTATTAACAATATTATAGCGAATCTTTCAAGCATAAATATGTATTATAAATTTTGTTGCATTAATTTAATTGGCATTAGTTAATGAATTGTGTATTTAAAAAAAAAAAAAAGTCGAAATTACTGTTTTACATAAATTTGAAATAAATTACAAATTATTTTTTATTATGAGGAATGCAATCGATGCGTATGACTAATTTCTTTATCATACATATTAGTTACTGTAAATGACGAAAATATACCAAAAATATACGTTTAAAAGGAACGATTCAGCTTGCTAAAAAAAAAAAAAAAAAACGTTCTTTTACAACAATTTTCATCCTAAATAAATTGGCAATAACCTAATTTTTGTACACGTTAAAGTATTTCGCCTTACCAACTCAAAAGATAAATAAAACATATTAAAAATATATTTTTCAGTTTTCTGATTTGATTAACCTGAATAAATCTTGTTGTTAATTAGGCGTTTAATCGAATTCTTGTTTGAACATGAACCCAAATGAAAGAAAAACACTTAGCAATAATCATATAATATTGAATTACCAAGGTAAAAATGCGGGGCCACCAAAGTGTAAGCGAGCCTCTTCTTTAGTTAAATTGAATTTCATATATACTTTTTCCCAAATCGCTTCTTGAGCATGAAAAGCAAGAGCCAAATTTATACCATTAAGTGCCATCCAATCGATATTTTTTTCCCACTGACTCCATTGCCACCATGCAGAACTGTACCCAGCTGTGCACACATTTTGATAATATCTAAAACTAATTACATCCACGTTTATATTACAATAGAAATTATTAATTACAACATCATTTTCGTAATGCTGCACGTATAATTAATAATCGATTATTGAAAAATTGTTATTTTATTGCGTATGATACTATAATTATTTTTAAATTCTGCAATTCAAATAAAACGTATAATTGATTGAAGTAAACGAAGTAGTACAACTTCAATAATGTCAATTCTGTAATTTTGTTCTGTACTTCGAACATAATTCGACTAAGGAAATGTAGTCTTATATTATATTTCAGTGATAAAAATTCAACAAATACCTAAACTCAATTTCTATGCTATAAATGACATTAATACAATTATTTTATATTTTATAAGGCATAAATACTAATATATTTATTATACTAAAATATATTAGAATGTAAAAGGGTCCCTTCGTTGTACATTCATTAAATAATTGAAATGCATTCGTGCGCTTTAAATATTTAGTTGAGAAAAATACTAGCAAGATTTAGAAAATTATTGATATCAACGTTAGTATTAAATTAAATTATATTAAATTTATATTAAATATTCTTCTTAAATTAAAAAAAAAATATATAAAATTTATGCTTTACGCATGTGAGGCTCTCTATTCCCTTAAATTTTAAATCTTTATTTTCATTTGAAATTAAGCCTAACAACAGTATTTAAAGCTAAAGATTTCAATAAATAAATGTTTCTTAACAGTAAGAAATATAAGAAATGATATTTACCGATCGTTAGAGGCAACGACTTCGTCAACTTCGGGTAAAACTGCTGGAAGCCTAAGTTGCGAACCACTCCAAGATATATGACAATTGCAATACGTTTTTAAATAATAATGTAAGCCCCATGCAACCGCGACACCGGAGCTACCGGTAATTTCTATTCTTTTTGCGTCAATTTTTTTCAACTATTTTAAATATAAAAAAAGTATTATTAAAATGCTTTTCTTTTCTGTTAATAATTATTTTATTGGAATTTCTATAAATATTGAATGTTTAGCTATACATCAAAGCAATTGAGTTCTCACAGTAATCTAAATCTCATAATAATGAATAATAAATTATTTAAGAATTAGTAAAATTCAACGTTGAAAAATATTTAATATTCATAGTATAAAATTATTTTGTAGTACTGATATTGGAAACTCTGTTATACTAAAAATTTTTCATCTTTTTATGATGCTATCAGTTCTACAAATGTGTTATACGTAACAGAACAAAAAGTTTCATATCTTCTTATTCAAAGAAAAAAAACAAAAAAAAAAAAACAAAACAAAAAAACAAAAAAAAAAACAAAAAAAAACAAAAAAAAAACAAAAAAAAAATTTCTTTAGTAAAGATTTAATATTTATATTTTTTCTAAAAAAAATTTTCTAATAAATATATTCTATGATTATAATAAGAGCCCGTATTAAAAGGTTTAAGAATTTTAAATTTAAACGAAGTTCTTAAGTATAATATATTTTACATATTTTATGAATATTTAATGTTAATGTTATTAATTTAATGGTCAAAAAATTTTATAAATACTAAGTGAAATTTTTAAAAAGATCAACAAATTTATCAACTGACCAATAATATGTATTATTTATCGATAACATTGACAATAGTATTATTATACTTTTTTCTTAATTATCTTTATTTAATTAGAAAATATAATACATTAAAGCTTACGTTTAAACTTTAAAAAATTTTTTCTAACACATTATAGATACTCAGAATTTCATTAAACATAAAACAACATATATAATCAACTTTTTATTAAAAACAATTTTGTAAGCTTTAAGAATACATTTATAAGTTTCTATTATAATTTTAAAAGGTTATTTTATAAGAATGATGAATTCATCATAAAAATAAAAGTAATTTACCTTGAACATATCTTTCCCTTGAAATTTGAAATTTGTTTCAATAACAACTTTGAACAAATTTGCATCGTTTTTTAAGATTCTTTCAATTAAATTTTCAACTGCAATTTTTTGAATATTTGCAGGAGCTTGTGGTTCTAAATGATCTAATGTGCTAAAAAATTCTATAAAAAAAAAAACAAAAAATAAACAATATTATAGTATTCACTACGAAAAAGAAGAAAATTTTTATTTTGTTTAGTTTAGATAAGCTTCATTACTAAAACAATGAATTTACTTTTCATTAAAAAATTGAATATATTATTATAATATAGTTAGTTGTATATTTTCTATATCTATTATTATACGACGAAAACTTTTTTTTTTATTTCACATTTTAGTATATTACAAATTGAGTTTTTTTAATGCTTACTTCCATGAACATCTTTAATAGTGAAAGGCATACTTTAAAATTCAATCATACCTAATTAATAGATTTTTAAAAGAAAGCACAATTTTTATTAATATTTCGTCAAGAAATTGTATATCACTTCAAGATAAATATTTTTAGTAAATTATTTTACAATCGTTTTCAATTTGCGTAACCGAATAATATGTGTTCTATACAATTTCAATAAATCAATTTATAATGAAAGTTCTTATAATCATGCGAACGACATTCATAAATTTAAATCAGTTAGTGTTAATGGCATAATTGCACTTAAATAATTGTTATGCTATTTTTATCACTCAAGTCAAAATATTTTTCTTGCGTGTCTACAAAGTTTTAAAGATAACTCAATTAATTGGAATATCAGTCCATAATTAAAATATGATGATAGAATACTTACTATAGTCATTATATGGAACATCTAACCCTAAAGAATATTTGAAATGAATAATAATTAAAATGTAAAGCCATGTGATGAAATCCATAGTTATAATGTTTAATCGTGTATCATTGATAGTACGATTCGCTACTGCAGTTGATAGTTACTTTCACGTCAATGTCCACCACAATGATCTTTTATAGCGGCGATCTTAAACATTTTAACAATACGCTATTGAGTCTCATTTAAGATGTTTTGTCACAATGTCACATAATCAGATCAACCTCGAAAGTTAATTATAAGCGATAAATTATAAGAGAACTTTACATATATAACATACATATATAATAATAAATAGAAAAGTTTACAAGTTTGCATTAATATTGATTTGAAAGACTCAGCGGGTTCTTTTATTAAACATAAGTATACAATTATGGATCAACATTTACCACTTAACATGTATAATTCGACAATTTTTCATTTAAATTAAAATTATGAAATATTAATTTCTTTTAATCATTTTATATTGGTAATAGTATCTCATTATAAAATACTGATAAATTATGATACATTACATTCTATTTATAATATTTATTTATTAATTTTTTAGATTATTATTTAATACGATATTTAAATTCATTAATATTAATATTCGTTTCAAGTAGCATTCACCATATATATATATATATATATATATATATATATATATATATATATATATGTACAATTTGTATAAACTACATAATCTTTTATATTTAAAAAACATAAATGAAAATTGCAATCGAAGCATTAAAATTTATTTAAATTATATTTCATAATTCGAATGTCCAAAATAAAATTAACATTGATTTTAAATTTAATAATTTTTTTTTTATTGTTCGCACTGTTTATTTTTAAATTCAAAGAATTACTATTAGTTAAATAAATAATATAATATGATTAATGAGGAATTCCGATCCAATTAAATTTAAAGCATTATATAAGTATTTTCGTAACTTTTGTCAAGAAGGAACATTCCGGGAGACAAAAAATATATAAATTTTTTTTTTTTTATATTAAACAGCTGATTATTATATAAATTTATCAATCTTGTTAATGCTGTAAATTGATGTTAAGGAAAAAGCTTGTAATTTTTAACAACGATAAAAGAATTTTTAATCTAGATATACTTTAATAATTGATAGATTATGAATATTTAGTAAAACGAATATTTTCATAAAAAAATTAACATTTCGATGGAATAATTTATCATTTATTCTCATTACAAGTTATTTAGTTATACTATTTTTTCAATATTATTATATTATCAAATATGGTTTATTATATTTATTATATTATCAAATATAGTTTTAATCATTTCAAATAATGAAATTTTAATTGTACGAAGAAGTCGATGAATTATCGTAAATCTTTATCTAATAATTTAAAATAATTATATAACTATTATCGAGAAAATGATCTATTAAAATTCTTGTATATTGTAAAATCCTACTTAACGTTTTGTTCGTCTTGGTTCTTTTAGACATTTAATGCCTATATTTAACTCCCCACAGAAATTATAAAATCAATTGGCTTACCTTACACACTGTTATTCTGCAAATATTGTTTTTATTCTACAATCAATGATGTCTCAATTATTTTTATTATTTAAAAATTATTTGACGATATTATCTACTCGACTATGGGGTTTGTCACGTGTGTCTTTAACGATACGTATATACCTGTGATAAAATATTACTGAACTTAACAAGAAATAAATTTTGTTATTTCTTCGCCTAATGGGGTAGTAGTAGATCTTTTCTACCTAAAAATGTTAAGAAGTGGCAGGTCTTTCTTCAAATTTAGGATGTATTAAGATATCAACATCGGTGTAATTAGACTGCGCCTTATTATCCTATTTCGGTGGAAGGGTCTGGGATTATAGCTGGTCAGTGAACGTAATATGAGATGGCTTGAAATTGCAAGGAAGTCTTAACGATTTTATAACAGCTTCCAGTAAGATATTTTTGATTCTAAAAGATTCATTACATATTGTATAAAAATAGTTGGTGAAAATCAATAATTCTTCAATATTTACTAATTTAAATAAATGAAATAACAGGACGGGGTTGTACATAGTGATATTTTAAGGAAAACGAATTTGATCAAATCAAAGTATTTAAGGGGACGAATAATGATTTGAGTAAATAACAATATTTAATTTGTAATTTCAATCGTTTATTTTGAAAAGTTTTGGCGATGATATTGTGATTTTTCGTGATCTGTATCTGTAATATTAATTTGTAGTAAAAAAAAAACTACATTTTCGCACCATGCAACGGGTACTTTTATTTTATTGAAATAGACAAACAAGGGATTACATATGATTACGAACGTACGATGAATTCTGAAAATTTAGAAATAACGAAGAAATTTTTTTTACACTTTTTACCGCACTCTTTGTACATGTAACCATGTATGATACGCCATTAGATTCAGTTATGTTGTTCCTAATTAAAAAAATATATTGCAAAGTTTGAAACGAACAGTGACATTTCTTTACTAATTGTAAAGTATATAATGATGAAAATTAATATTTGAGCCGAATTAAATGATTACCCATCAATAGAATATAATAAAATTGTAATATAATAAAATAGAATTGTATAAAAATATTTGAAATATTACATTTTATTTTTAAAATGGATAATCCACGGAGACCTGGGGAAATACCTATTCAACCGTCGTAGATGCGGTTATCTCGTGATTTTGTGATTCTTCGTATTTTAAAAGGTTGAAGCTAGTTTGTCATACTTATAAATCTTGTTCTTTTGAATAACCCATTATTTCTTCTGTGTATTCGAAATTCTAATAATATCTGACATTAAGAAATAATGTCGATTGGCTAGCCAAGACATTAAATATTGATTTTATGAATTGTCATATTATAATCAATTCGAAACAATGCCAGTGCCGGTAATAATATCAATATGTTGCTATTTAATAATATTTAATGTAATTATTGTTCATTATAATTCGTATTAATAATATTGTTCAAGCTAATAATTAATGAGAGAAAATGTTCAAAATAAGTGGGATTTTGAATCGATTGAACATTTCACTAAGAAATTTAATTAAAGTAAATATTTACAAATAAAATTTTTAAATATTTTATCAAAAGGGCCATCAAGTTTGTTTGATAATTAGAATATTTAATAATTGTTTAATAATAAAATTTAACAATTATGGAGAATAATTTATCAAATGTATTGAAAGTGTAACAAATAAAATTACTTGTTAAGTATTTAACATTAAGACTTGATATTGATAAGATGGAAAGCTTACTTCTTTACCTAAAATATAACGCACAATCAACTTTTATTGTTGTAGAATGCTTTTTAGTCCTTTATTTGTTATTAAGCATTCGCATGATGTGAATTTATATTGTATGCAGACGTTAATTTACATTTAAGACACTGTTCTATTCAAGAATTTTCCAAGATTAGTTTGTTTTAGTTTGAAATAATGTCTTTTACGTTAAAAAAAAAAAAAAAAAAAAAAGGAATAAATGTGACAAAGATTTCTTTGTGACGAAGACATGATTTAATAACGATACTCATTCGATTTGTATTTCTTGTGAAATTAATATTAAAAGTACCGAGGAAAATGAAGAGAAGAGAAGAGAAGAAGAAGAAGAGAAGAAGAAGAAGAAAAAAAGAAAGAGAAAGAGAAAAAGCTTGATAAATTTAATAATAATTTGCGACTTATTCATTCTTCTTCTGCAATAGTTATAATGGAAATCAGAAACAACTACAATGAAACAATAAATTGGTTATAACTAAAATACATTACTATCGCAAAAAAAATATGACTATAACAAAAAGACATTAAATACATTTGTTGTTATTAAAAAATTGTTAAATTTATGTGCAAATTTTATCATTAAATTTGCAACCGGTTTATAACCTTGTACATTTTTATAATTGCAGATACTATTTATGAAATTACAGTAAGTGTATTCTGATTATTCGTCATCTAAAATTTAATTCTAACCTGTAAACTTTTTTGGCGCGTTTCAATCAACGAATTTCCACATATATTAAGACTATTATTTACTTAACTATAGTAAAATTGCTTATTAAGCAGTAAATATATTAATCCTGTTAATCTCAAGATCTTATATCTAAATATTTAGAAATTCGAGTTACCTGTTGAAACTGATATTTATAATATGTTTTTTTTATTCCATTTAATGTTATTATATTTTAATTTCATATTTTTTTGATAACAAAATACTTCCAAATCACTTAGTTTTGCGTGCGCACTTTAGCTAATTTTAATTTACATAAATTTTAATAAATTACGTAATTATCATTCTACTCTCAATCGTTGATACTTTGCGACTGTACAGGATGTAACGATTGCCAAACATATTTTCTATGATATTTAAATTAATTAAAAAAATTACGTTAAATATAATAATTTCTATCATATCATCGATCCACTTACTATATGTATGAACACAATAATAATTCAATAAAAATTGGTTCAGTTAGTCGAAAAAATATAAAAATTAATTTTGTCGTTTTTATGTCTAGCGATTGCTATTTAAAATTTTAAATGATTATTCTTTCATTGTGTTGATGTTTTAATACATATATTGTATATATACCTTTATATATTTTTTTAGATAATTTAATGATATATAAACTAAACGGCTGCATTCACTAAAATTCTTTAATGTTTCAAATAATTAAGAACTTTTGAATTATTATTATATAAATAATGTAATTCAATTATCTTAATGCATAAGATAAAATTATAAGAAAGAGTGAATATTGTTTTAAACACTTAAATCTAAATGTGTTATTTGGGAAACAGGAATATTAGATTCAACATTGTATTATACATAATTATTTATAATAACTATTATTATTATAAATTTTGTTTTAAAATGATAAATGCAAATGTACAGAGTTGTTTGGAAAAGAATCTGTAAATTCTGTGATAAATGTAATTTTAATTAATCTCATCTACATCGAACATGATTATTTTTCAACGGCAATTACTTATTAATTTTAAAATTTTACAAAAACCGAAATATGTAATTGTCACGGAATCGGAATCCTTTTAATTTGCAAAGTAATTAATTTAATTTTAAAATAAGACCTTTTGTATAAGTTGTTTTATTAATATTACACATAGTAGCTTCAAAACTTTATAGTCCCATTAAAATATGACTAAGATCAATTTTTTGTTATAAAAAAATTATGATAATTATTAAACTAATTGAACAATATGTCTAGGTAAATAAAAAATAATTATATAAATATAATTATAAAATTACCTATATTTTGTCATTAATAAACGCATTATTTTTTCTGGCATATACACTGATATACTATGATATATTACGATATACAATTGAATTCAACAACTGAATGGTATTTGGTGTTATGGTAAAGTTTTTTTATCTTTTAAAAAAATCTCTAATAATTGATTAAAATAAATTTTAACTAAATTTTTATAATATACTGTCGATCGCAAATTATTATAGTATACATTCATAAAAATATAACCAAATTTATTTGATTCTGAAGTAAATTTGATTAAATTGTTAATTTACAAAATACGAAATTTATATTTTACATCATAAAAAAATGGATCTTTCACATTTGTCTGTCTATTTCGGAATTAATGTTAGGTACTTCTGAAATTCTGATAATACACAATCTCGTGGGTTTAATGGATACTCTGCCATTAAATGGTCATTTAAAAATTGTGGTGGAAAACACATTATTCCTTTGCTTGCCATCATTGCCCAATCTACTTGCTGATCAATTTGCTTCAATTGAATAAAACAATGTGTAATTTTTTTCCCTCTTGGACTACTATCATACGGGGGCCTAAAATTTATATAAAAATTTTTAAATTCGTCTTAAAATGCTTTATACGAGTAATTTATAAATCATTTATTGAATAAAGAAATAAAAAACTATTTATAATATACTAATTTTCAGAAAGTAGGCATTAATACGCATTAAATACTAACTTTGCTTCAACGACAATTCCACCCCCAGCATGTATAAGTCTTTCAAATTGTTCTTTCTTTTCTTTTGGTGTAAAAAGAAGAGCAACCATATGTCGAAAGGCTCCACCAGGATCATTTAGTAATTTTATTCGCCACCTGTATGCAGCGTTCATTATCATCTTTTCGTTATCGCTATTAGCCTCTGGTATTATTCCTTTACTTTTTGGATTACCTAATTCAAATTCTTCTTCCTTAAAAAATAAAATATAAATAAAAATTTCGATTTTTTTTTTTCGGACTATTTTTTGTTTCTTATTTTAAGTTCCTTAATAAATTATTTCTCTCATTGTTAAAATAATTAAGATTAATTTTCGTATTAATTTGATTTCATATCGACTTTTTGTTAATAATTAATTTTTGTATTAATGTGAATGTTCATATGTTAAAAAGATTTATTCAAAAATTTCAATATGACTTTATGTATTTCATAAATTAAATCTGTTATTTTAAAAATAATTTATCCTATTTATATCACAACTAGTTTTTTCAAGCTGTGGAATAATTTGTAGAATTGATAGTAAAGTACGAATTGAAATTCTATACAAAAGGAATTTCAACTTCTTTTAAATAATAATAAAATTACTACTAAATACTAAACTAAAATTCATTTATTAAGCATACTTATAACATAAACTAACATTGACAAATTTCTTTTCATCGTTGCATGCTTCAATGTAAAGGTAATGAAGAACCCATTTTCCAGCAGCTATACTACTAAGTACTTTTTCATTTCTGGCAGGTTTTAAACAAAGTAAGTGAGTAGCTGTTTCATCAAAAGCTGATTCAACCGAAACTTCACCACCAAGTTCTTTTATTAATTTTTCAGCTATACCTTTATCCTATAAAATTATATGCTATTAAATACTAATAAACAAATACGTTTGCAAACTTAGATGACCCTTAAAACAAATTATTACTTTTATTCCTGAAAACATAAATTTAGGTTTCCGGATTTCTCGTTTAATTAATAAAGACTTATTTTCTTTAACATTAGCTTCCTTCACACTATTATTATCTTCTAAAGTAACAGCATCTTCATTTAATACAGACTAAAATGCAAAACATTTGTATAATAGTATTTCATATTTAATTGAAAAAGTATTAGTAATTTATAATTAGTTACTCGTCTTGGAGGAGGTATTCTTTTAACAGGGTCTTCCCAACCAACAGAATCTGGTTGCGATTCTTTCACTAAGCCTATGATACAATATTTATATTAATTTTTTCATTTATAAATTAAAAAAAATTTCTTTATATAAAATCGTAATACGCCGATGTATTATAATACACCGTTGATAACATTATTTATCAAGAAAAATATTTAATATTGTATAAATATTTAATGCTTCACGTACAAATGCATTGTTACGTGACATTTTGAAATAAACTTTAAAAAAAAAAAAAAAAATAGAAAATTAAATAATTAATATTTGATTTTGTTTATAGTGACTCACAACTTCCCGCGGGTAAACATGATTCTAAATGATATGGATTTCCATAATCGATACTTGATGATGGTCTTGTTTCAGAAGTATTTGAGGCTTTTTGAAGCATTTCATCTAATTTAGCAATTTGCCTTTAAACAGATTTATTTCAAATTATGAGAAAATTCAAATTATTAAATATTAAATAACAGAATATATTTTATATATACTTACATGCTTATTGCTGGATTTTTCATACTTATATTTGGACTAGCGTCATCCGAAAACGATAATTTTCTGTTTGTTGATATATGATTAATTAATGATTCTTCATCTTCTTCTTGATCTCCATTCGTTAACGTGTTAAGTCTTGAACTAACTTCAGCTGTAGGAGCTGCCTACATTAATAAGAAATTTAATTAAGAGTAATTTATATAGAATAATTTAAAAAGCGTAGTTTCTTAAAATTTTAACAAATATGTACCTCAGAATCTAGTCGCCCAGTAACGAAATCCCAAGCTAATCGTTTGACTTCTGATAAAGGCTAAAACATACTGTTTTCAGACTTCTAAATTATGCAAAAAATTGAAATAAAATAAACTTACTGTGCTACGTCGTCTCTTTGGTGATGGTTCTTCCATTGGTAAATCCGGAAAGTGATCTATCCACTTTACCCACGCTTTTCTCGTTCGGGGTGACGGATTTTCTTTAAACATTTGTCCATATGGAGTTTCTGGAGTGGATATATGAAAAGGCGACTGTGGCGTCTTGTCATTAATGAGATTCTTAAGCCTTTTATTAATAATAGGAGTTTCGCTCGTCCCTCTGAAGTACTGCTCTTCATTCTAAACAAAAAAATAATGAATTTTTAAGATATTAAAATATTCATTAACAGAGAACAATGAAATAAGAAATCGTTTTAAATATATAAAAAATATATTCTATAAAACTATTCGTTTATAACTAATATTTTAAAATCTGATTAATATTATGTCCAATAATATTATTGTAAAAGACAAAAGAAATTACTGTAATGAAAAGCCTTTTAACAAAAAGGTAAAAAAAAAAAAAAAATGGTTAAAGAATGACTTTATTTAGTCAGTTTTCGTTGATCTATAAATACATACTGAAAATGCTTCTGGCACTGAAGTAGGTTCACATGTTGGTTTCATAAACATTGCTTTATTATTTGCTACTTCAACATTTTTACTGTTAAACTCTCCTGGTGCTGTATCCAACAATAATGTTTTTCTCTTTTAAATCAAAATGTAAATGGGATTTATATTTATTAAATTAGTATCATTACCCATAGTTTCGCCCACAAGGTACGAAGTTTCATTTAAAAGTTTCATTTCAGCAGCGCATTGAATTAACCATTCGTTAGTTACAGCGGGCAATCTCCACTTAACTGCTGCTTTATATTTATCACCTTGTGGCTTAGGACAAATTAAATGAGTACTGCTATACGTATTTTTTTGAAGATTAGTTTTCCGAGCAAATGTATCTTGGTACCTATGATAAATAAGCTTTTATTATATGAAAAACACATTCGCATTTTATCTTCAAATTTATGACACAATGATAAATTATATTTGCAGCAAAAATATAATGAATAATATTCATAATATATATAGAATTTTATTAATCGAATTAAAACATATAATTATTAATATTAATAGTGATAATAAGGGAGAGAAAAAATGTCAACGATATGGAACTTATCGATAACTACATCATTTTCAATCAAAATCCTTATCTACAGTATTGAAATAAGCAGGCTTTACACGTTAAATTATTGACAAAGTTACAAATCTTAGTCTAATTCGTTGTCAAAGATTCAAGAAAATTTAATGAGTTTTTTAAGAACAAAAAAGAAAATATCATAAACTGTATTTAATTTTTTACTGTACGAAATAACTTATTAATAGTACAAAAAGTAATTTTTTAATTTACTAGAAACTATATATAATATTATTTATGCATTTTTTTCAATACTTCTTTGAATGCAATTAATTAAAACATAAAATTTATAGAATCCATTATAAAAATGAAATACCTTGCTCCAAGAGCTTCTGATAATTTCGATAAATATGTCCTTTCGACTCCACTATAAGTGCTCATGCCAATCACACAATTTTTTAGTGGTTTTACATTTTTTGGAATTATTATCGGTCTGTGATAATATGAAACATTTACTAATTTCTCATTGTCTATACAATCTTCCTAAAATTAAATTGAAATAATACTAAAACTTTTAAGAATTCTTTAAAATCAACAAATAACTTTTATTAATTTAATTAAAAGTAAAAATTTATTTACAATAAATAAATCTGTAACAACTTCTCCAACGGTATGTTTTAGTTCAGCACCAAATTTTGGAACAATTCCATAATCGGGAATACTCGAATAATTTCTGCCAATTATTTTACCACCTAATCCATGAATTTGCGTTATAATTTGCGTGTATTCATCCTCCTCGAAACCATTAATAATAAAAACTAATCCTACGTATAAATTTAATAAAAATAGTTTTCAAAAGTTTTTGTGTTAAAAGTCTTATAATGATATATTATAAAAAGCATACCTTGTAGTATCTTTTGACTGCCAAAAGATTCCTGACTGATTGGTATCGCACTATCATCACGCGTTTCACATTGCATAGTGGTACCATTATTTTTTTTACTTGTGTCACTCCATCGATCTTTGATCGTTTGATTTGTTGTTAAACTTAAATTATTTTCAATGTTATCCTTATTTGGAAGTTTTAGAATTTCTCGTAAGGAATTATCTGGTTCTAGAATATAAACAATACAAACGATATTATTTCTATTATTAGAGAATTAAAAAAATATATAATGTTGGGTATATAAAATTAATTTAATAAATTAACAAAACAAAATTTAATATTATAATTTACTCTTGAAATGTTATAATAAATTACGATTAAAAAAAAAAAAAAGTAATATTATAAGTTTAATTGAAATAATTTTTATAATTTTCAGATTTTTGCTATATTATAATAAAAACAAGATTAAGTATGGAAAAGTATTAAAAATATTTTGAAATAAAATAGAACATGATATATGCATAATATAAAATATTCAACCTAAATTAGTTGTTTGAAGATACTGTTCAACAATTTCAGAATGTACATCAGTGTGTGGTATACTTTTAGATTTATCTTCGCTAAATAGTGGAGCAGCAGGCATTTTTGGCCGTTGTAACAACTGTAAATTCTAATAAATTTTTCTTATAAATAAATTAAAATATAATATAAAATATGTGCATTTAATATATATATATATATATATATATATATATATATATATATATATATACATATTCAACATCAAGAAAAGCTGAATTCTTATTCTCCAAGAAAATATTAGTTTTATAGCTGTTATAATAGTATTAATTTTTCAAAGCTTACTTTTTTACTTAAAGGTGATGGAGGTTCAGGAGCAACTGGATATATACTGTCTTTTCCATCAAAAAGAAAATTGTCTTCTGGTGCTGGTGCCTGAAGTTTCATGCACTCTTCTAACCATTCAATTTTTAAAATATAAGGACTATAATAATTTCAATTAGTAATTAGTAAAAATTCACAGAGAATAAGAATTTAACGACATTAAGAAAAATTCATACTATAAGGCTTTAGATTTAATGATTTGTAGATCGTGTTTTGCTTTTATTGGATCGCCAACAATAACATGTGTTAAAGCTTCTGATATATCATCGAGTCGCGTTGCGCTCCCAACATTTAATATCCTATTTAATTTATCTCTATAATTGGATGAAATCCCAGCTAAATAAATCTGAAATAAATTTCGTTTAAAAAATAGCATTAATAATAAAGAAAAGAATAAATAATAGTTTTTAAAATTTTTAAATATCAAATGTTTAATTACAAGAATATAAAAATTTTGTATATTAAATGTATAATTCTATTTGAAATTCATATAAATTAAAGAATTTTTTTTTTAATTTACTTCTAATTTAGAATAAAGATTTTTTTTTTTCTTTTTTAACAACATTATGAATGTTTAATGAAGAATTGACATTCTATGTGCCAGTCTTACATGAAACCATCAACGTTATCTTCTATAGAATACAAATTTTTGAATGTTTTACAACTGAATTTTTTAAGTAATTAGTTTAGTTACAAATTTATGATTTGATTACATAAACTCACATTACAACCATCTAAAAAAGGACCAGCCTTTTTTGCTTCAATAATATTTAATCTCTCTAAAATTGTGGTATAAGAGATTTTAGAAGCTGTGGGTAAATTTTCTGTCGCTAAAGTTGTACCCATTGCAGTGGAACTCATTGTTACTGCAGAAGCTACAGTTTCATCTACATACATATTATGATTTTCGCCTGATATAACACTTATTGTGGAGAAGTTAAATGGTTCCTGAACTGAAAAATGTTAGAATATTAGAATGCCATATGAATTCTATTATGTAAATGTATTTAAGGCAAATTTTATATATATTTATTTAAAAAAAAAAAAAAAAAGAAATAAACATTAGAAATAAAGAAAATATTATTTTTATCGAAGAAATAATTATTTGGTTAATTTTATATTTTAACAGATATGTAACCAAAACGCATCCATAATTTTTAAATTAAATAGAATATATAATTTATATTATCACAACGAAATAGATACGAAGCAACATCTGATAATAAGTAAAAATAAATTATATTTTTTAGATAACAAATATATTAGTTTCAGTTATTAAGAATTTAATATCATACAAAATAAAATGTAATATTATTTCAAACTTATTTTAATTATCATTTAATTAACAGTTTTATTAAATCAAGAAAATAATATTATCAAGCTTTACTGTCTAGTTCTAAAGTTAAAGAGCCTTCATTATTAATTATATACATATTTTATTTTATGGTTTAAACAAAGAATTAAATCTACTTGATCATCTTGTACCTGATGCTTTCTCTGGAGTAGAACATGCCTGAGTATACTTAATCACGTAATTGCTGAATGGTAAAGAATAACCTGCTTCAAGACTATCATAAACCCATTCCACTTTAAGACAGGGAATATTGTTTTGCATAGCATATTTCAATTTTTCACTTAGACTGCTTGTCTCCGATGTTATGACAACTTTCACTTTTGTTCCATCCAACACACCCATAAATTCCTATTATACATACACGTAAATTTTCATTATTCAATAATAATATTAAAGTATAAATTAATGAAAAAGTACATACACCACCATGACTGTTTATTATTTTTTTAATATCTTCTTTCTGACGTTTGCTAAGACTCGTGGAAGTCACTATTAAATTTAAAAATATAGGGCATGTAAATTTATCAAAAATAGAATCAGATCCTGATATCGACTCCTTCAAATTTGTTTCCCACACTGATTGGAGCCAATCTATTGTCACAATTCTTATCCCCAGTTCGACTGCTCTCTTTAAAATAAATTATAATTCATCGTTTACCTAATTTTATATGAAATTTAATTTTATAAATTTTACATTAATATTTTATACCTCGTACTTAGCGGACATAACAATATTTGTAACTAAATGCGTTACGCTAGCTCTTAACTGTTTTGTAAAAACTCCACCCATATATTCAATTTTCTTTTGTATTTCATTCTAAAAACATATAAATTAGAACAAATTTTAAAAGCAATTTATCATTTCAAAATAATTATTGTAATATTACAAAATATGTACATGATTTATATACCTTTATAGCGCCAGAGAAACCAGATGCAGTAACTATGAAACCTCTCATGGCTGTATTAAGTACTGGTGTGGATCCTTCAGGAATTGACTCACCAGTTAAAAAGCAAGATAACAGGCATTGAGGTCCAATAATTCTATAAATTAAAATTTATAATATTTTATAGATTTAAAAATATTAAATAAAATTTCATCAAAATTTAATTTATATAGGTTAAAATACAATCTTTAAATTTGCAGTTTAATAAACAATAACAATTCTGTTATTCTGCTATCTATACTTATAAAATACAACAATATTGTGTATACCGATATATATTACGCATTGTATCTTAATGTTTACTCTGCCGCGCTCTTTTCTAAAATACTAATGACAATTTTTTCAGAAAAATTATTCTACAAATATGAAAGAATTATGATGAGAGTAAAGAGCAATAATAAGTAGGAATACGATAAAAGTTTACTGCAAAGTAGCTTCTATAAATTTCTTCGATACTTATTGAATGTATCTTTAATATAGATCTCAAATCTTTACTCACGTGCATTTAAAATTTTGCAACGTTTCAAACACTTCTCCTTTAAATTCTTCCATTATAAATACATCTTTCTTATCAGGATCAATTTTGAGACATTCTTTTTCAGGAATCCATTCAGGATCGATATCCCAATCGGAACATTTCTAAAAAAGTTTGTAATGCCAAATAAGATTTAAATTAATGTAATTTAATTTCGTGGAGTGTTTTAATAAAATCCTTCATACATTATAAGCATCCCACATATTTTCGGTACATTCATTGCAATTTTCATATTTGCTGGGTATAAGAAAATAAACCTTGACATCAAAAGTTGTTTGATTTGTTTTGTTCGCCATTCTCAGGCAATTAATGATTTGTATATCATTTAAAAGTGATGGACAATTATATAAGCAATAAAGTTAGTTATAAACGTAAATAATATTTCGAAAATAAAATATAATCTAACCTATATTTATATATTATATCAAGTCTATATAAAAGCCCTGTAAAATAAAATTTATATTACGAATAGTAAATAAATAAATTATATCAAATAAGTATTATACCAAAGTCGAATTTAGATGATAATATTAAAACTAACCGTAAAAATTTACACTTGGGAAATGATTTGCACATATAGTTGTGTACTATTCCCGCGTTTTATCTGTCATTCGCTCCTCGTAAAGATGTATAGGAGCGCCGTAAGCGTGTGTTGGTGTGAGGGAGGAATAGCTGGATATTATCTGGATATGCCGGTGTGAAAAATACCTTATTTGGGCCACTAAACTCGCTCCGGTGTGATCATCATATTGTTAATATCTTCATTTCAAGTATTTATAAAAATAGCTTGCATTAAGAATTGTTAATTTTCTAATAAAAGCCATAAATAATAAGGAACAAATGGTAAAGCTTGCTGCAAATGCAAGCTATTGCGTATTATTATTGCTATTGTTATTGTTATTATTATTGTTATTACTATCATTATTGCTGTTATTACTATTTTTATTTGTTGATAAATAAAGTTTTGATCATGTTATTTATCTTTCGTTTAAATGAGCGGCAATTTATCAAAATAATTCTTAATGCTAAAAAAAACTCCGGAGTAAGTAAATTTATGAAATTTGTCGATCGACTCGATCGATTAATTATTAATTAATCAATTTTTTTTTTTTATTATACAATTTTATAAAGAGTTGATTAATCTTATAAAATACACGCACTTATATTATATATATACACGACAAAATCGTCCTTTAATGAAGAAATTTGAGAATAGTCCATTTATTGCTATTTAGTCGGTTTGTCTATTAATTTCCTTAGGTTGAAATGATCGTTTAAACAAATTTAGAGATTTTTTTTTAAAGGTCTTTTAAAGAAAAGACGTCGGTGATCGATAAAATGTTCTACAAGTTGCGTGTCACGCAAAGTAAACTACAAAATACTTAATAAATATTAAGTATTTATCAAGTCAGTCAATTTCAAAATCTGCTGAAATTTAATTGGCCCTTCCATCTCGCCTCATTCATAATAATCGCTTTCACACTTTTCATCCATGTTTCGCTAATTAAGCTAAGCATATAATTGTATAAGGAAACGACAGCGACGTCGTGATTCTGCGCAGGGGAAGAGCATATATAATGTATCCTTGTTTAATGGATAACGTGTAGGTGGATTGCATCATTCACGCCCACCTGTAGCCACCCCAAGTGAGCGTACGTCAGAATTACGTCGACCGAAGGTATTCTGATTTATACCGACTATTTCTAATATGTCGAACGCTCCGTTCTGCCCTCCTTACGATACATTATATGAAAAATGCATAACTAATTAACGAGACGTCGAGGTGTTGGCTAGGCTGCAGTCATTAATTTGCTGCATTAATTTGCTTTAATATAAATTAACGACTAATGTCAATTTCGTCTGATAATATTGGAATTTTCCATGATATTTAGAATTCTCGATCGAATCAATCAAATTCAATGCACCGATAAACCATTTGTACGACTGACTTCCTTTCTTATGAATTACCTATAAGTATTAATTAATAAAAATAATATTTACTAATTGATAATTAATTTTAATATAAGCTGAATTTCTGATAAATTCAGTTCTAACTTTATTCGAGTTTAGTTTGAATAACCATGCAATAAATTCCTAATAAATATTAAATTTAATAGTTTATATTGCAGCGATGAAATATTAATTTTTATCATTGTATAAGATTATCATGAAATCAGAACAAACACATTTATGCATAAATCTTATGTCGACGGCAGGGTTTAATTATTCAAAATTAATTGTATTAAAAAACATTAAAGAAAAAAACTGAATAAAATAATTTGTTACTTTAAGAATATTATGAGATTTTGTTATATTAAAAGTATATTAAACGGTGTTTTAGTTATTTAATGTATTGTAACAAATTCCATAAATTGAGCAAGTCGATTGGATTGAAAAATTATTATTTAAGAATTCATTTAAAATGAATTCTCATTAAATATTATATTAATTAGAATTCTGGATTTACGATTTTATTATTAAGGCTAATCATTTTAATGTTTAAGACTTTTTATTTTTCAATATTACAAATTAGTATTATTAAGGCTACAAAAATCTAAACTTTTATGTACTAACAAAAACTGATGTTCTCAACCGTTTCATCTGTAATTACATTTTTATTTTAAATTTTGAAATTTTTGTATTTACAACCAGTAATTCGATTGATTTTTTTTTTTTTTTTTTTTTCAAGAATTCATAAATCGTTAAAATTTTATAATCTATTGAATACTAGATATTCACTATTTATATCCCATCGTTTATTAATTTATAAGCTTTATTGATTTTCTATTCATTATTTATATTTCATTATTATAGTATTATTATTTTTTTTATTATTATAAATATGATAACATACTTTATTAAAATTAAATCACATAAAAGGATGATTTACTATTAATTTACTTATGATAATATTCTATATGCATAAAGTTTACGTTCTACATAATATAGTAATAAAACATAGTTATATACAAATTTAATTCTTTTTTTTTTCCTTTTAAACGCTTATTAATTAAAACAATTTTGATGCACTCATTTTCATTTGGTGTGATTCTATATATTTTTTATTTTTATCTTTACTATCACATAGATCAGTATGGGAAATACTATTTATTTTCTTGAATATGGCTAACTTTACATATTCTATCGTTTGTTAATCTATTGTTGAAAAAATTCACACTATTCATCTTTACCAGTTTTACTACATAGAAAATTAAGTCCCGTTAATAGAGTCTTTAGTAGGATATTAATTAGGATAATATTAATAAGAACTTAATAGAGAAATTAATTTGCAATAATATTGAGGACTATACATATATTGTAACAGAAGAAATTGTTAACAACTGTAATAATATTATTAATATGTAAATAATATTACAATGAAATAACGATCTTCGTTATATTTAGATATTACAAAATCTGTTTATATTTTTAACTTCTTAAATATATATATATATATATTACATCGCAATATAAAAAAAAATTTACTATATCAAAAAATGTAGTATAAAACAAAACAAAAATGTAATATATATTAAATAATATCAAAAATAAATTTTTTAAAAATAATTTCTGATTTAACAAAAAGTTTTTTTAAATTTAATTATATTTTATTAATAAACTATTTTATATCGATATAATATGTTGCTTTTATTTCATCTAAGTCTTTTGACGAATAGAAATTAGTAAAAAAAATTCCATTGACCTCTTTGAATAATATAAAGCTTACAGTTCACTAATCTATTTCACTTTACATAATAATTATGTTTGGTAGCTTCTCATGCGTAAAGTTTCATAATTATTTCTTAATTTTTCGCACAAAATTAAGTTAGTTAAAAATGACAAACCAATAATATAAAATTATTTTTCAAGTAAACGAAAGGATTTTAAAATCCAAAACACTTTTTACACACTAGAGAGTTCATATAATGAATATCGATAAATGAAGTTTTTCTTGAATATTTTCATATCGCTTTCTCAGGATATATTCAAAATGTATTTGAAACCGTTACATCGTACTTTAAGCAGAAGTATGCTCAATATCTACACTGTACTGGATGCGAAGATAAATCAATAATTTTTCTTATTAAATTTTGATATCGATTGGAGCCAAGAAAATATTTTGACACCTCGGTTATAAGTGTTAGTCGGAATTATTATTAATCATTCATAATGAAAAAAATATCAAACATATTTGCATGTACATACTTCATTTTACATAAAGAAACAAAAGTATTTCCTTATTAATTAAAAGATTTTTTAAAACCAACAGTAAAATATTATTTAGAACATGTCGTTAAATAATTATACTTGAAGGCTTAGGCATTGAAGTTTATGCTATCTTCCATATTTAAATTTGAGTTTTGTATAAAAACGGTATCAATGGATAGTTAATGCGTGGAATTACCAAGGGAACGAAAATTTGTAAATAATTATTAATTAATTAATTAGACACTTAAACTATTATTCATTAAATATACTTTAAGTGTTTTAAATAATTGTGCACCGATAGTAAAATTATATAAAATATAAATGAAAATAATACATATAAAAATTAATATTTGCTTACTTTAAAGCATTGTAGGCATATTAATAGTAATTACAAAAACTCGTTAATATGTAGTTATTTATTATTATTAGAATTTTCAAGGTTTTATTTGATCAAGCGCAATAAATAAAAATAAATAAATAAATACAATAGTTTAAATATTATTTTAGTAATTATATATTTTCAATTGTCATTCGATATTGGCCATATAAAAGTTTTTAAGACCAATTATTCATCGCGAGTAACAAAAATGCTAATGTAATTATAATTTACAATTATAATCTTAATTTTTAATTTTTTAATGTGATATGAAGATTGCCTTCTTTCATGAACATCCTACATGCTTGCAAGTTAAAAAGATAACCTTATATTCTAAAAAAATACAGTTATTTAAACAAAAAACAAAGACTAATTCTAGAAAATCTGTTTTACACAATCGTACGAAAAACGAAAGTTTACGATCACACAATTGTGATCTACGTTTAATTCAATAAATCACTTTACTGAAAGAATATTTTGAAAATAATCATTGATCAAAGATTTTGTATAATTTATTGTATGAATCGTTAAGCGAGTTTCAAGAGATTTTACATCGAGTCAAATCATAACCAATTTAACTTGTACGAAAATTAAAGAGCTTTTTAAAAAATGTGGTTTTAATTTATGCGCTTTTCCTTTATGTTTATCTAGGTGAGTGCAGAGAAATCTTAACAGATAATTTTAATAGAAAATTTATTAAAATTTTATCTAATCTAAATCTAATATAATGAATGAAAATTTTTATGAATGGGATATTTCGTATTAGTCGAGAAAAGTTTTGGGATATTATTGCATTTGATTCTTATCTGTTGCATTATCAATATTATAATGGAATCATTAAGCGAACTTATCTATCTTCTTGCTCGCTTGTACAATTGAATATGTACAAATGAATAGCCCCTATACGGTAATATCAATGGGACAATTTATATTAAATTTGATATTATATGAAGTTCTTAATGAGTTGAATCGAAGTCATCGAGAGTCTCAATGTCAACAGTCTACCGATGAAAAGCGCACGTTCGTTCGTGAATAATTATCGTTAGTCGTTGTTATTGCTGAGTAGTATTCTATTATTTCCTTTTTTTTTTGTATTCGTATTCATGCTTTTTCATTTGATTTATAAATTTAACTCTGACGAAAGTAATATACTATCTTAAAATAAACAGCTATTAAAATATTTTTTAACCCTGACAACCTGTATCTCATTCTAGTTAATACTCCGTAAATTTTATACCTTCATTTAACATATAAGTTATATAGTAAATATAGATTTAATCATGTACATGAGCAAAAAAAAGGTGTAATTATAAGTCTTTTTATTTCTTATTATTCGTTGTTTAAGTTAAATTGCTTAGAAATAGTTCACAATGGCATTGCACAGAATGTGTACTACATATTGGCGTGGTATATGCCTGACTATATTTAATCAATTTCTACTTGCAATTAAATTACTAATTAACACATAGATTTTGAAGTTTTATCGATATTGGATTAATATACTAGATTTTAATAATTTTTTTAACGTTTTACCATTGTCCTTAATTATGCAATTATTTATGAAATATTTGCTGCAAAATAGATTCGAATTGTTTAACTTTAATCGCAATCAACTCGTTATAATGTTCATTAAACGATTATTATTCGTTTTTATCAATTAATTAAATGAAAATAATTTAAAAGATACGCAGATGTTGAGATACCTGTCGTTTTCGCTTCATAAATTATTGTTTATGTTTTTCTATGTAACAAGAAGAGTATTTATTAAAAATGGTATATTCTATGGCCTTATTTTGAAATTGGCTCGTAAATAAAAGATGTCATAGCAATCTTTTTGCTCGTATATTGAGTGAAAAGCTCAAATCTGAACATACATTTATTTGTTTATAATGAAAAATAATAGTACACACACGAGTTTCACTATGGCATTATATAGGCAATGGGTCATGTAATTATATACGAGCGAGAATATAAAGAAAAAGGTGATATCTTTAAATTTCAAATAAGTGTATTAAAAATGTTATTTATATAAACATTTGCTTTAAATTCAATAACAAAATGAACATATATCTATTTGAATATTAAAGACCAAAAAATATGCGCTTAAGCTTTCTTCATTAACAATTCATGTAAACATGTAAAAACGATCTTCCGTTATTTTTTTTATTTCTTATGATTAACGAAGCTTCAATTTGGAACTTTGGATGTCCAAAGATTTTTCGCAGCTGAAAAACCCATCTGGCATATACCTATCGTATGGAAAATCCATCGTCTCAGCTGGCTTTCCGATAGCTCTCTTTCTCTCTCTCTCTCTCTCTCTCTCTCTCTCTCTCTCTACTTCTGAGTGTACAGCGAAGCAATTCTATCCCCCGATCGTTCTTGACAATTAAGTTCACCCAATGCCCTTAACACGCCGAAGGCAGTAATACACTTTGGAGAGACATTCGCAGTAAATGAGCGAGAGAGCTAGAGAGAGAGCTAGAGAGAGAGCTAGAGAGAGAGCTAGAGAGAGAGCTAGAGAGAGAGCTAGAGAGAGAGCTAGAGAGAGAGCTAGAGAGAGAGCTAGAGAGAGAGCTAGAGAGAGAGCTAGAGAGAGAGCTAGAGAGAGAGCTAGAGAGAGAGCTAGAGAGAGAGCTAGAGAGAGAGCTAGAGAGAGAGCTAGAGAGAGAGCTAGAGAGAGAGCTAGAGAGAGAGCTAGAGAGAGAGCTAGAGAGAGAGCTAGAGAGAGAGCTAGAGAGAGAGCTAGAGAGAGAGCTAGAGAGAGAGCTAGAGAGAGAGCTAGAGAGAGAGCTAGAGAGAGAGCTAGAGAGAGAGCTAGAGAGAGAGCTAGAGAGAGAGCTAGAGAGAGAGCTAGAGAGAGAGCTAGAGAGAGAGCTAGAGAGAGAGCTAGAGAGAGAGCTAGAGAGAGAGCTAGAGAGAGAGCTAGAGAGAGAGCTAGAGAGAGAGCTAGAGAGAGAGCTAGAGAGAGAGCTAGAGAGAGAGCTAGAGAGAGAGCTAGAGAGAGAGCTAGAGAGAGAGCTAGAGAGATAGATAGATAGAGAGAGAGAGAGAGAAAGAGAGCGATGGTGGGTGGTAGAGCGAGTGAAAGAGGCGGCAAGAGTGTGGAGGGATGGCGCCATGCCGCCGGACGCACCCTCACGTCATAGCGTAGCCGGTGGTTACGGCGGCGGCGTCGGTGGCGGCGGCGGCGGCGTCGCGGCGCTAACGTCAGTAGTACTTGGCGCTGCCAAGCGCGATACAAGTCGCAACAAGTGTCGAGCGTGGCCGAGATCCTCCTCTCCTCTCCACCGCGGAGGTCAGACCCTGCGCGTGCGACCCTCCTTTCCCTCCCTAGCCACTCTCACATCACACTCTATTATCAACCGTTCATCCTGCAATTCCTCGCTCTCTCACCTTTCCCTTTTTTTTTATTAGTTCTTCACGGCGTTTGGCTGATCCATCTTGATCTTGGACGCGACTTCCTTCAAAGCGCCCTTTCTCCCTATCCGAATTGGCTGCTGGTCAGTTAAACCGATTACGGGTAAGACACCATTCGTTACCCGAGCCTCGAATTTCCGATCTTAATCAGCAAGCATGTTTATCACTATCGGCAATGAACTTCCCTCCAATTTGATAAGGTTCTCGGTCGTTCGTTGACTGCGATGGGCTATTTACTTGAAAATAAACGAAAATAAACAAACCGATAAATTCTCTCGAATGCCAGATTTTAAAAAGAATTTCAAAATTCTGAGCGTTGCAATGAATGTGCCGTGGAGCACCTCGAAATACGCTGCCAAGATTCAAGTGATCGATTAGCAAATTGTCGATACAAGTCATCGTTACTCTATAAATTGTAATAATTGATAATCAATTTAACTGATAGTCAAGTCAATAATCTGGGATTATATAAATTGCTCAAAGAATAGTAACAAATTCAAATATAATATAATAATTGTATTAAATGTAGCAAGGATAAAAAGTATAAATTCTATTTTACATTGGCGCTATGAAATCTAAACGGACGATGTGATTGAAATAACTTTGAATCAATCGTTATTTTTGGATAAATCATAAAATTTCTAATTTTTAACTTTCGTTTAACTTATTGAATTCGTATAGAATCTTTATATACATCTTTCATTTACTTAAGATATATAGATTTTAACGTCTAATTCCATCAATGCAATAATAGCTTCATTATTCGTTTATTTTACTTTACTCGTCGTAATTTTGTTGTTGTTTTTATTTATGATAATGAGAATCAAATTATATGTGATTTTAAGCAAAATGAACTAGAAACTATCAACATAGTAAAACGGAGCATGCAATTAAAAGTTTTGTTATTATTTCGAATTTACTTTACTATACTCACAGTACATTATTAAAAGTTTTGATCTATGTATACTTTGCAAGGATTACCATGTATATTTTATGATACCAAAAAAACAAAAAACGAACAGTTAATAATAATGGGTGTATATTAATTTGGAAAAAGTATGCAATACAAACGATAAAACTTTGATCTGTCCAAGTTAAAGATTAAAATATTTATTTCAAAATTACTTTTAAACGATAAATAAAAAAAAAAGTCATTATTAATTATATCTCAATTATTTTAGCTATTTAAATATATTGTCCTATTGTTACAATTTTTTGTTTTTGTTTTTATATATGATTTCTAGATAATTCGTTTCGCCTCGACTGAGCTATGCGTACTCCAATAATTTCGTACTTTCGTTTTGAGAAATATAATTATTGTTAAGGGATAAGGCACATTGCCTTGGTTATCTATATTTTATCGCCGATACTTTTCAACGTCGTAACATTTTAAAACTTTGCTTGTATAAATCATACGCCTTACTTCTACATACTTCTACACTCCGTATTCGCGGGCATAACCGTACGCAAGATAATTTACATGCACATACGCATGCAACTTTACGCTCTATCAAAGTGTTGGTTTCGAAAATAACTTAGAATAATTTGAAAATAAATTGTTTGCATAATATTCCAAGGAGCGCGCATCAGTGCCTCGAGAATAAAGTGAATGCCTCGTTTGGTTAATAAGAAGAGAGCTCTTTTATATTATAACGGATTTTCAATTTTCACGCGGAATTTTTATGAAATGTTATAATAAAGTTAATGACAATAAGGTGGAATAAGGTTGTTGATGCGCGAAGATTAGAATAATGGGCAAGCCATAAGCCACGGATATTGATATTTTCCATAATACTCTCAAGTCCCCCAGCATGCACGCACTCGCAATACCTTCGTTCACCTATAAAATTCGAGTATCGCGATTAACTCGACGCCACGAGTGCCGCAGAAGCTCGTGCAAGTGCGATGCTCATCGAAGCTTAATAATTGCCGTTTATCCCAGCAGTGGCTTTATGTAATTCTCGGGTGCACGGATCCATTCCATTTTTTCCGCCTCTCGTACACGCACGAGCAAAGTATTAAAGTACTGGGTCGCCGTTGGCATTTAATAACGCGATGGACGGCAATAATTTCGAAAAGCTCGACTCGAGGCGCAAGCATTTACATTATCGTCAGCATCGGAATCAGCATCAGCATCAGCATCAGCAGCAGCATCAGCAGCAGCAGCAACAGCAACAGCAGCAACAGCAGCAGCAGCAGCAGCAGCAGCAGCAGCAGCAGCGACGGCGACGACAGAAGCGAACGCAAAGCAGCAAGGCCCCGGCAAAGGCCGTTTCGCGCATTGAAAACTCCCGGGAACGGACCCTGAGGAGGCTCGAGAGTAACGAACGCGAGCGGATGCGTATGCACGACTTGAACGACGCCTTTCAGGTACGCGAGTCGTACATCCGCACAAATGACCTTCTGCCTGTTCGTTCGCTGATATTTCGCTCGCTTGATGTATAATAAATGCTATTTCTTTCCGAGCGGATTAACCGATTATTATAAATATATATATATATATATATATATATATATATGCACAACTAAAAAATTTCGTTTTAGCGACGACATACCCAAGCGGAATGCTCACGAAGAAGATCGACTCTTGGTTAAGCCGTTAAATTGCCCAAAATAAGACAGTTACTTATATTGATCGACACAACCCGATGACGTCGACTTTATATATATATATATATATATATATATATATATATATATATATTTTTTTTTTTTTTTTTTTAATTAAAACCTGCTTCAAACTAGTTTCTCATGATATTCATTGATTATGATGGTGACAAATCCATTAGCGTTCCATCAGTCAAAACGCATTCGCGATGTATCTAACTTCAAAGTCTTTCTTGAGCTTTCTAAGTTAATTAATCCTTATTTATTTATGCATCTGCTTATTAGTTTGTTCAGTGTTTTATCCGTCTGTTTAGTAATTTGTTTATTTATGACAAGAGATAGTGTCATAATATTTAGATGTGTTATTTTAGACAACGATGACAAAATATATTTGTTTTTTAATTGAAGTTTGTTTTTCTTTATATTTTTACGCAATCATGCTATTGTAAAATTACAAAATTATTCTATTAGTAAAGGCCACATTAAATGGAGAAATGTCAACGTGGTCGTCTATTATACATTATCCTAGAAATTGATACTAAATATGTTTTACTGACAAATTCCAACGCATAAATAATTAATGATATATAATTAGGCAATTACTTTATAAAGCATCAATTATAACTGAAAAGAATAGAGAATGAAAAAAATAAATATAAAAATGAAATAAATATATTATTAATTTCTAATAATATATTAATTATAAATGATTATGTAATTTTAATCATTCATAATTCATTAAGAAATTTTTATGTATATTTTATTAAAAGCCATATAGCTCAGATATACTATTTAAAATAATATAATTTTAATCGATTATTCAAATTTGAATTTAGTTCTTCAACTATTGATACAATTAGGGATTTTTCAATTTTATAAAGAAATTATTTATCATTTTGAATTGCTCCTATAGAAAATATATGGACATTTAATGGTTGCCTAAAAATTTTGACGTTTAAATTTGTAAAATAGCGATAGTCATTTAATTAACGATCTTTGATGCTTCCCTCGTATGTGTTTAAATGAATTAAAATGAAAAATTTGTTATATTATTCTTAATATCTATTCTACAGTTTTTGTAAGAATTATTTATTTCATTAAATTTCGCCCACTCACTCTTATTACTCATTCTTCATTAAATTAAGTGATTCTGTTCGACATGCATCGATAATTCAATCTAATTATGCAAGTTAAAAATGATTTATTACATCATACATAATAAGTCTTTATATTAAAAATGTACTGTTTATTTGCATTTTAGTAAACAATTTAGAGGTATTATTATTATGGTATAGATTACAAGATTTCATTATCACCTTTTTTTGTATCATCGCACCGAATTGCAATAGAGTTCAAGAATTTGTTCATAGTGTAAATAATGATAGATTTAATTAAAATAAAATTTTATTTACTTTTTAACAGAGTAACCATATTTCATAGTACAAATTACAAAAGTCATGAAAAGGTAGTTCTTTATTATAATTACAAATACATATTAATATATCCACATTTTTTAAAATAATGTTTATGTCAACGTTTTATGATTGTCAGAATTTAATTCTCAACATTACTTAGTATCCAAAAGGTATTCCTCATAATAAATATGAATTATCGTTGTAAATTATTTATAATTAAAAACAACTTATAAAAATATGATTTTGACTAAATTACGAAAAAGTATAAGAGTTTTATTTGAAAAACTATAGATATTAAATTATAATGTGTATGTTTGCATAGAATATAATTAATTTTGACTGTGGTAATTAGTAATGTGCAATAGAAATTTATTTCATTAAATTATCGATTCCAATATGTGCAATTTTTATATTCTTAAATCGACAATGTTAAATGTCGGATTAAAATTATTTGTATAATTAAATTACACAAATACAAAGCAAACAGAAATTGATGCTATAATGTTTAATTAATGTATATTTAATTTTCTAATATTATATGATTTTATGATCATACACAGCATATAATTAACAGATTGATTTTACTTTTGGAAAGTTGTATTATTTAAATTGTAATATATGCATTTGTAATCTATTAAGCAATTTAAAGATATTATTATTAACTTTATAGATATTATAAGATTACAGGACTTCATTATCATTTTTTTCTCTTTTTTTTCATCATAGTTCGAAATTACAATAGAGTTCAAGAATTTGTTCATGGCGTAAAAAACGATCGAAATA
>NW_011948423.1:8035557-8088057 GCF_000503995.2 Ceratosolen solmsi marchali
AGCGGTAGGAAGTAGTCTCGTTAAAAAAAAAAACGCTTCAATTACATTTTAAATTGTTTGTATTTTGTATAAAAGAATCATGCTTGTGACAAATAACAACATTGGCGAAAAATTGTTTGAAGCCATTTCTCACTCATTGCCTCTGCATTGGACAGCATTGATTAACAAAAAAAAAAAAAAAAAAAAAAAAAAAAAAAAAAAATCAATTGTACAGGTTGTACATTGAATATTATTCAACTTATTTTGCAGTCATTGCGCGAGGTAATACCACACATTTCGAAGGAACGTCGATTGTCAAAAATCGAGACACTAACTCTCGCAAAGAATTATATTGTTGCGCTAACCGATGTCATCTGCAGGATGAGACAGGAGGAAGCTGTAAATGAACAACAACAGCTCGGATCCAACGTGAACGAAGATCATCATCGACCTTCTCACAATGAGCATGGCATTAATAGTCGCTACTCTCACGCTACAAGTAAAAATCACACGCCTTTGCTTTGCGAATTATCTCTTTAAACTGGCTTCATTGATTAAAACTTAATAGTTAGTGGTATCTTTATCTTTCAATAATTACATTAGTATAACGTACTTATATTAGAACATCATTAAATAGAGCATTGAATGAATTGCTTAAATAAATTGTCAGATCTTGTATTATTTAACAATGGAATTCCATGCAATAAATAATATCAAATAAAACCGTAACCGAGAAAAACATAATTATTGTTGTAGATGCCAGTACTCCAACGTGCTCGAGGTCTTCAAGTCCATCAAGATACTGTATAAGTAATGAGGTTGATTCCCCTTGGGACAGTGACTCGCTTTCAAGTTTCGGTACAAGACTTTGAAAAGTTCAAGAGTTGTTTAAAAACAATATTTTTGATAACAATTGAGAGTTTGCTCTCTGAAAAAGTATTATTTTATTGATTTGATTTTTTTTCTCTTTTAGCAAATGAATCAATCGAATAACGTATCAATCATTTCATGCAATTTCCAAGGAACTCTGTTATATTATTAATTTACCAAAAACATGATAAAAACTGATACGATTTAACTGATTTCTATATTGTTTAAATAGTACAATTTATCAATTTACTTTAGAAATTTTGTTTAGATTTCGGAATATTAGCATATCGGAATATATTATTTTTACAAAAAGTAAAATTACGAGCCAACTTTTAACAAAGTGTGATATTTGAGAAATACCTGACGAGTTTTGGTCATGAAAGAAAACAAAATGTATATATACATATGCATACAACATATATTAAATGATAAAGAAAAACCTATATGTGTATTCAGAAATAAAAATAGAGTATATCTAATACAATTATTTCGTTTACTAAATATTACATTGCATAAAACATAATAAATAAATCATTTACTTAACATTATATACAGTAATAATGTGTTAATTAAAATACATTGAATATATTTTTGATCACGCAGAACCAAAAGAAATTGACTGTGTATGTAATGACTCCAAGTTTACCAAAACTGCTGTATGACTTGTTGAAAACTTAGGAATGCATATTAATCTAATTGGTCGACCTTCAGAATCATCAATCCCGTCAATACCTGAATAAATATATATACAATATTTTTTACATATGTAAATAATATTCGCATTAACTTATTCATTAAAACATATCATAATATTAAATTTAATGTTTTTTTATGCATACATACATACATACATATACATATATACATATGCATATACCTTGTACGAGTTTCGTTTCATATTTTTCCATATTTCCAACAAAATAAATATTAGGATATTCGTTCATGATCAAAGGATCTGATTTATCAAATGGATATTCTGATAAAGTATCTGGGGCTGTTGGAGCAAAATGTTGCCACTCTAATGTTTTTTCTAAGCAACTTAGAGGAGAATCCTCTATATTTGATAGTTTCATTATATCTAATATTGGTTGACCACTAGATCCACCAATGATTCGAGAACCAATTTTACCAATCCATGGATTAGTAGCACCATATAAGTTTCCTCCTCTAAAGTAATTATAATTTTTATTTTGTATTCAATATCAATGTTTTTTTTTTTGTGTTTGTGAAATAAACTTAGTGTAAAAAGTGTATTATTATACATAGTACGAATGAAAATAAAAATTCCAATTAATTGCTTATCTATTATGTATGGATTTTTTTAAAACCTACTTTGAAGCTGTAGGTAAAATTTTAGGATGAAAAGGATGCTGCGGAATCACATAACAAGATGGATCAAATTCTCCGGGTAATAGAATTACACTACATGATTTTGTAATTTTACTAAGAAAACAATCCAATTTGTAAATGGCTTGATGTATTTCTGCAGCAAATTGACAGTCTTTTTTTTTATTTTGAAAATAACCTTTACGAGTAAAGATTTCTGATGAGCCTCTAACACTGTTTCCTGCAAACGGTAATAGCTTCAATAATAAAATATTTTCAATTATTTAGAAAATTAAATAACTCGTATCACCTGCTATGATTACACGCACGATATTAGCTGCTTCCTCTTGAATAGATTCGTTTCCTAAGAAACCAATAATCCAATCTGCTAGTAGTTCCATGGGTAAGTTATTGACTTGATTGACTAAGTCCAATCCAGATAAAAATAACAATAACTTACCATGATCATTTGTGGAAGTACTTGGTAATTGAGTTAATGGTTTTAAGCTTGGTCCAGGAAAACAAAAATCTTTCACCTGTAATCAATTATTAGATTTATTATTTTGTTGAATTTTTTTTTATACATAAAAAGTGAAGAAATACTACAATATAAATTAAATATTAGATAAACATTCCATTTTTATATAACATAAACTTCCCATTTTTTTTTTTTTATTCTTCATGATGATTTTTACAATTATACACAAGTACATGTAAATAAAATTATATATAGTTAATTATATACAGAATTACCAAAAATGATCCATCATTTAGTCCTTGACCATAAATAGCGCAAACTAGTCCAGTAACCAGTGCATTTAAAGGTAAATCACCAACTAACTTTATACGTGCGACATCATCTTCCAAGAATAACATATCTTTAGGCGAACAATAATGCAGTCGTGGTGGCTGAGGTACAGCTTGAAGTTCATTAGCAATTTCTTTCAATATGGAAGGCTTTAATTCTTGGTATTTATATAAGGTACCAATTACAATACATGGATATTCTTTGTATTCATCTTTAGTCAAATCAACAATACTCAAGATTGTACGGTTGTCTGCAGGAAAATTTGTATTAATTGTATTAATTAAAGAATGTGATATTTTGTTTCATAAATTCTTCATAAATTTTGTTTTTCATAAGTTAAAAATCTACTTTTCACCTAATAAAAATATAATTAAAGTTTCTTAATATGTAAAAGCATTACTTTAATAATAAATAACTCACTCCATTTTAATTTTGCTCTATCTGAAACTTTTGCTTTTAACGAGGCCAATCGTGCTTGATAAATTCCACAAAATTGTCTAGAAAAATTTTTTGATTGAATTAGAAATTTTCCAAAGTCCTCAAATTCAACACTTTTCCGTTCAAATTGTGCCATTGCCACAGAACAGAAGGATTCTTACACTTTAAAAAATTTGGCATTATGAGAATATATTTTTGTTTCTTCGGTTATGGCAATTTTATTAACGTGATTAATTATTCTCATAATTTTACATTTACTTTTCTACGATTGTTGGCGATCATTCGCAACGCAGGCAAACCAGACAATCAGCTGATTACTCGTTTACTCTATTATTGTAGTGACTTTCAACATTGATATACATACGATTGAAAACAGGGTTGTCAAATATACACATTCAAAGACACGGCACCACACAAACATAATTCATTACGTGTTTGTGTTTATAATTTACAAGTAAATATACTTAGATGACATTAAAAGAATCATAACCTATGTAATTAAATGTTGATTGTGTACTTAAAAGAGTATTTGTAGAAAATTTATACGTAAATTTAGGATTGGCAACATTGTGCGAAAAAATTGTGCATATACGAACCGCAAAGGAGAGACAAGACAAGACGTATGTATGTACTTTAGTTTAACGAGTACACAATATGTGGTACTTTATTCAATTTTATTATTACTGATATCCACCTAATATTGTTCAAATAGAGGGATTAAATATTTAGAATGATGAATGAGGAGGACGAGAGTGGTGCCAACGGCTTTTTGACGTATGTACTTTTTCGTAATTAATGACCGAAAATACTTAACATCTTTATTAACCTTAATTGTATTTGAGAACGAAACAGTAAATTAAAAACAAAATATGGTTTACTGTTTTGTTATTGTTATTTATACGTACTCTTGGCAATTTAGCTTTAAGTAAAATTCAACTACATCATGAAAATTTCTACATAGAAATGTTTACCGTATGAATATTAATGATGTAATTACAGTAGTTTAATGTTTGTAAAATAATTTGTAAACAATCATATGATTACAATTATATACAACATAATTGTGACAATCAAATATAGAATATTATAATTCAACATTTTATTAGCCATGTCAATCAAAATGGCAAAGTGTCGTGTCAATAATCTTATTGATTTTCACTTCGATATGTACATTAATGAGAAATATGTCAATTGAAAATTTAAGCAAAGACTATATTCTATTAATTCAGTTGTGATTAATCATCACAAAATAATTCTTTGAAATTTCAAAATTTTTCAATATTTTTTATCAAATATTATGTTTCTTGATAATTTTTCATTTATGTACTTATAGCAATTCAGCTTAAATTCTAATAAATTTTATAAATTTAATTTCATAATGTAATTACATATATAAATAATTTTAAAAAATTTTATATTTATAAAATTTTCATTACAATTTATTTGATTGACTTATCTTGTTATTAATTATACATGCATATCTGAATATTTTTGAAGAATTACTGATATTAATTTTATCCAATAATCCTATAATTTTGTATAATCATTCTATAGTGACCTTGATTATGATTAAAAAATTAATAAATATACCTGTTTGATAAGATAAAAAAATAATTAATTATTTTTGTTTATGAAATATGTTAGAAATTAGTGACTAAGGCCTTTATAGTATTATTTTATTTATTATTATTTTAAAATTTATTATTATTCATAAGTAAATAATATTTTTCATAGGGCTGTCTTAAATTATAAATATTTTTTCAGTGCTTCCCAACTTTTACAAGTAAAAGGAATAGGAAGTGTCGCTTGGGATGATTGGTATCAATCAGAAATTGCTTTGCCTAAAACTGGTAAAAAATACTTTGAACCTAGTGGATCATGGTTGCAGAGTATGCAACTTGAGAATGGCTTAAAAAATCGTAAAAGGCTATTAGGAATAGAGAGAGTTGATCGTTCATCACAATTAGCATTAGCCGAATGGTTAGCTAGTAGTCAAAAGGCCAAAGTAATAAAGAAATCGGGTCAAAAATGGGAAAATTTTGGCTATGAAGATAAATCACAATTATACCTCTTACCGGAGGAAGCTTTAATTTTATTGGAAATGGTGAGTGTATTATATATTTTCAATTTAAATTACTTTGAAAAAATTAAATTGTTCACCCTTTCTTGTGAAAAGAAAAATGTTAGTTTGTAGTATTACTCTTCAATTTATAAATAAGGAGTTTAAATAGACGATATAAGTTTGTTATTTATTTTAAGTTTAATATTATAATATTCTAATATTACTCTTATAAATTTCAAACAATATCGATGTTTTATAATGTATACTTGTTATTACAAAAATAAGATGCACTTTATTTATCTATAATATAAGATTTAATTTATAGTAACAATCAATTTTATTATAATAGAATTGTTTGGAACTGAGTTGGAATGGAATGCCACTTTCCATTCAACAAGCATATGAAGTATTAATAAATTCAGAAAATTCTAAGTGTACTCAAGATGAATATAGGGTATATTCACAATTAGTTAGATGGGGATATAAATTACAAAGATTTAGAGATAAATCATCATTGGAAAATAAATTATCCAATATAACAAAAAGAATTATCATGAATCCAGATGGTTTATGGACACCAAACACATCTCCTACAATAGACAAACAAATTTCAAATAGCAGCGGTAAGGGACTCACTGATTTTAAAATAGAAAACTTATGTATAAAATAAAACATATTTTATAGATTTGAGCGCTACATCTAAAACAAGTAGCGAGCAAGAAAATGAAATTATAACTATATCAAAAGTAGATAGACTGCAAAATGAGAAATTGTTAAAAGCTCAAAAAATAGAAGTTATTTCAGATACAACAATACTTGTAAAGGATAAAAATTCAACGGTAAATCAAGTTGCAAAATGGCCTGGATCACGAATTCAGCGTAATGTTAAATTAATGCCAAAAAGGAATGATAAAATAAATAATACAATAAATTCGAATTCTGAGGTAGCAGATCGATATTCTCTAAAGAAATCTGAAACACATAAAAATTTTAATTCTACAGAAATTGTTTCCTCAAAGAATCCTCGGCCCGAAGCAAGTTTTTTTCATTAATTCATTAAAATGATAATTAATATACTTTACGATTTAAATAAACATTGTAATTTACAATCCAAAATTAATTAATTTATACGATATATAAAACTACTTTATTCCTTTCAGATTATCGAATTATCTGATGACGAAATTGAAGAAATTCCACGACCAATGTCGCGGATGGAGATTTTAAATACCCTTCCGAATTTAGCTGACATTGGAAATGAGTCTGTAATCGCAGAAATACCTAGAGCTTATATTCCTTCTGGTATTAAACCAATGAAAGAATTCTATCGCTATGATCGTAATAGGTTATTAAATCTTTCTGAAGCTGATAGCGTGTTGAAGTCAGATATGCAGGTTGTCCCGATAAACAATCTCCAAAATCGTCAAGGGAGTCATTTTTACTCTCAACGAAGCCAGTGTCAAGCTATAACAACATATGGTTCGAATAACGGGTACTCATATAGGGGTATGAGGTGTCAACGAGATGGTGATTCGTTTATACAACAGAACATATCACATAACGCCATTCATAGCCCTTATTCTGGCACCGTTTACCAAAGTAATTATGTGAACTTTGTAATGGAAGTAATGGGTAATATGGTACGTTCCTTTCGGCAGCAACAGTTTCAACAAACAACAATTTGCCAAAATGTACAAATCTTCAATCCTCGTTATTTATATACACAGCAAAGGTTTCAACCATATCCCATGAATCTTTATACCCCTTCACCAAGAGAACAATATTATAAAAGAGGTGGAGGTAGCGGAGCACAAGCAGTAACAGCACAAAAAGGTAAAATATTTTAAAAGATAGTTTTTGCATATTCAATTTAATGAACTTCAAAGATATTGAAATAAATATTGGTATTATTAATTACTTATCATTCATACGATGTTTACTTTTGTTATATTTGTTATATTGATTTTTAAATGTAAATATGTCAAATCTTCCTTAACAGGCAAAGGCAGTAGATATAACAGCGATTATCAAAGAACAACTCTGGATGAACCGAGCCAACCGTCATTTTTAAAACGTCCAGGGGTTTCTTCGTGGTTCGAATTGAAAAGAAAATGGCGAGACGAAAGCACAATAACAATCGAAGATGAGGAGCCCGTGCCAATGGATGTTGCAATCGACAATAGTGAGGTACAAGTTGTCGAAGAGTCTATTAGTCCACTTATCTGTTCGAAAAGTAGCATATCTAATCTATCCGAAGTCTACGAAAGACTTAGAATTATAAAATCCGCTACGGACAGAACGGTCAGATCTCGCAAGATCGATTATTCTCTTTCTTATGAAGTTTATCCAGTAAATCAGCACTACAAGAAAACTTCCCCAGGAACACCAATATGCCGATTGTTTATAATTAAGTAAGCATTTTTGAAAATACAATTGTTATTGATTTGATAAAAGATTTTTTTTTTTTTAATATTTATTAAGATGCTTGGCTTAAAGTAATAAAGGAAACTTTTATAAAATATTAATCTGAATTAATCTTTACTACAGTTCAAAAAAGGATCTGTATCTGGATTCCAGTAAATTACAAAGATTACAACAAGAATCAAAAGACGTTCCAGTTGTGGTAGCATTCGTTTCTCGATCTTCTATTTCGTATATTCAACTTGGTGTAGTGCTTTTACCGAACTTATCATAATGATGTATATAATTGTAAATTAAGCGCTTTTATACGTTCATCGTATAAAAGAAATTAAATTAATTCAAAAATTTAATGGCGTTAAGTTAATTTTTTATATTACTATTGAATTTAATCAAACTTCAGTCAAACTTAGAAAATTATTAATTCGGATTTTGTTTACTAAAAACATGTTATGGATTTCTGAACATTGTGAAGAAAAAAAAAACATGCACATATATATTTAAAGTTAATATTTTACGTTTACTAGTGAATTTATTAATGTTTTATTCACAATTATTGAATATCAATAAATTTAATTTTCGACATCATAAAGATTCGTAAACAATTATTAAAATTTTAACATAATCATTAAATTAAATAGTAATAAAGTAATACGTTAAAACACCATTAAATGATTGAACAACTGTATAAGATCTTAATTTTTTAAATGTTTTCAATATAAAAAGAACTATAAATATAATTTTTATTTACGATTTACACTTTTTTCATTATATAATTTATTTAATGTTTTTTTTTAAAGATTATTGTTTAGTCAAAGTTACTAATTTCGTATTTTAAATGTAGCAATATAATATAGCTTATTTTTATTTTCTGTATAATAAAAAAATGTGATTTATCAGTTTGATTTTTTGATCAATGATTCATTGCATTTTACAATTTTAGATAACTTATTCTTCCTATTCTTAAAATCTTAAATAACCATAGATCATGTTTTTAAAATTTATTTATATTTCTTAAATATGATTAATTCCTTTATTGTTCATATAATTTGTTAATGACAATAAGTTTTACAATTACTGTCGACAAATAAAATTTAAAACTATAATTTCATAAAAATTCAAACAATTCCATTTTTTTTCAAAGAATTATTTAAAAATTTATTTTACACTTTATTTTAAATACGTGTTTGTTAACTTTTATTAAAAATATTTTTACCAAATCGATAATTTTTTCTTATATTTATAAAAAAATTAAGGAATTATTAATGTTTAAATAAATGATTTCATTTTGATGTATCGAAAATGTAATTAAAAATTTCAATATTTCATTTTATTTTTTCATTAATGTCCTATGGAATAAATGTTTAAATAATATATTCGATTTTATTTTAATTTGAAATTACGCAAACTTAATTGATGAGGTGCAATTTTATATTTTATATTTTTAAATATTATTCATAATAATTCTATTTAATTATTCAAATAAGTTATTATATAATACATTCTATAAATTTATTATAAATAATAATTATTATAGACTTTTATTGTTTAATATAAAATTACTAAATAATAATAGTCAGATTTCCTTATATAACAATTTACTGAAATTTTGATTCATTATATTGGATTACATAATATATATCTTAACAATTTTTCTTCTCAATATCAATTTATGCTCTAAAAAAAAAACGTGAATTTTTGACATTTTTATCTTATATTAAATATATATGAATATTTGCGATTTTGATTGTATTAAAAACATACGCTATAATTTATAAACAAAATACTTTCTTGGAATGGAATATAATTCGAAATTAAATTTGTCTGTTACGGTTACATTACTCTTTATATATTTGTAAAGGATAAAAACGAACTTTTTAATAATTAATATTATGTAAAAATCAAAAACAAATCGAATTTAAGGCGTAAAAAAAGAAAAAATAATAATCAAAATGTTACCAACGAATAATTATTACATACATTTAAAGAAATAAATTTTTACATACAAAGTGTATGTATATTATGGTTATTAATAATATGCTATATTATCTATTTACAAAAAATAATTAAAAGCTGACGTTTATAAATATTTTTCATTTAATTTTTATATCATAATAAAAAAACAAATAAAACTTGAAATCTACGGATCAATAATTGCAAAAAGACATTGGACAAATTTGTAATTATGTTTTGTCAAATTTTGTACAGATAGTACAATTTTCAAATTCTAGTAAAATTTTTAATAAAAGTGACGTATAATTGTTGAAATTATTCTATATACTTAGAGTAAAATAAAGTTTGGGAAATTGCTCAGCGAAGTGTCCCGTCCCTGTGAAATGAAATATGAATTAAAAGATAATTACTCTCATAACTAATGCGATAGGATTTAATGCAGATTTTAAACGAAAATTAAGGGATTAATTTTTTCAATCCTAAAATTGTATCACATCGAATATCCTTAAATTTTAAATATCTTAAAAAATATTCCATAGGTGCCAATTCTTCCGTTGCCTACATGAAAACGACTCGTATCTCAAATTTGACCATAAAAATCTTCAAGGCAGTTTCATGTAGTACGTATGTTCACGCATTTCTATATCTGCAGGTGAAATGTCATAGAAACATTCGGTATCATTGATAAAGGCAAATTTAAAAGTTAGAAAATAGATTTTAAAAAGTCTTAGGTCAATTTATTTTATCGCTTATCGTGTAATTAATCGCACTTTTCTGTCTAATCGCTCGTCAATTTTACATGGTACTTTCTTAATCAGGTGTTCTCCCAGAACGTTGGACCTAACCTTTGAAGTGTAGGAAACAACCATATAATAATTCAGAACATAGGAGTAATGTCGTTCTCTTAATTAATCATGTTGCGTGCAGCTTCTAATTACTAATGTACCTTCTCTTATCCTTACGTACGATGGGTATTACTTGCGTTTATAAATCGTCGCCGGGTGTACGTCAAGATCACGTAATTCGAACGAACAATTCATAAAATGGTAAGTTATTTTTGCAACAATTGTATGGTTGAAATTTTTTTTGGCCAATTGCAGATGTTTTTTTTTTTTTTTTTTTTTTTTTTTTTTTTTTTTTTTTTTTTTTTTTTTTTTATTTTTTTTTTATTTATAAAATAGCTATTTGTCTGTATAAATTGTAAATACGATAAAAGCAATATCCTATGAGATATCGAGACTATGCTTAAAGTATAACTTATTTGAATGAAGATAATTTTACATTTAATTTTCATTGCAATCTCCAGATTTTATGAATATTGAATATAAAGCAGTCATTTAAGAAAACTTATGATACATCAGCACGAAATGCTGTTAAAATTGCAGAAATATAATTTGTATATTTGTTCATAAGTAATCGTATTAACATATAATTATAATTATACATTTGAATTTTTCTTTCAGGGTGCTAATATTTCTCAATTGGAACGAGATATTGGTTCTGACCAATTTCCTCCTAATGAGCATTATTTTGGATTAGTTAATGTAAGATTTTAAATATATTGTAAAATCAACTATGGTCACGTATAATTATTAGTATTCTATAACAGTATGACATTTATTTAAAAATTTGTTATCAATATAATTACAAAATAATATTTTAATTTTAAGAAACTTTATACTTGAACACAAAATTTTATATTCTATATAATTCTATTCTATTAATATTTTATGATATTTAATAAATATGTTATATTTTATATTAAAGATATGTCTGTTTAATAATATTGTAGTCGTATTTTAAAATAATTTTTCTGTATTTCAACCTTCTCAACTATTAATATAGTTATTATAATACAACATAGATTTAATTTCATAATAAAACAATTTGCTTCGTTTCATTGTTTGCTTAGTATAATTTTTATCTAATTTAAAAAAGGAATTGTATAGAATATGAAGATATAATCAACAAGTGAGTGATTTTTCATATTTCTTTTAATTTTTAGTTTGGCAACACTTGTTATAGCAATTCAGTCTTGCAAGCCTTATACTTCTGTCGGCCTTTCAGAGAAAAAGTCTTAGAATATAAAGCTAGAAATAAACGTACCAAAGAAACTCTTTTAACATGTTTGGCAGATTTGTTTCACAGTATAGCGACTCAAAAAAAAAAAGTGGGTTCCATAGCTCCAAAAAAATTTATAGCTCGACTAAGAAAAGAAAAAGGTCTGTTAATATTTGCATTAACTGAATTAATTTATCGATTAATGAAATTGAATAGATTTTGATATGAAATAATTTTACAGAGGAGTTTGATAATTATATGCAGCAAGATGCTCATGAATTTTTGAACTTTCTTATTAATCATATTAATGAAATTATACTGGGTAAGAGGAAATGAAAATAATAATCAATTTAATAACAATTTGTCGTTACTATTATTGCATATATAATAATAATTCATTCTTTTTTATAAAGCGGAAAGAAATCAGAGTAAGCCTGCTGGTGGAAAAGGTGCAGGTGATGCTGGTACACCACCAGAACCTACATGGGTACATGAAATATTTCAGGGCATTCTGACTTCAGAAACTCGTTGCCTTAATTGTGAGACTGTATCTAGCAAGGATGAAGATTTCTTTGATCTTCAAGTGGACGTTGATCAGAATACCTCAATTACCCATTGCCTCAAATGTTTCTCGAATACAGAAACACTCTGTAGTGATAACAAATTTAAATGTGACCACTGCAGCAGTTATCAAGAAGCCCAGGTAAGAAACTTATTTAATCCAAACGTACTGATAAATTTTAATATAATTATTGCAAGAAATATTGAAATTAATATCTATTTTTCATAATTAATTTATTATAGAAACGGATGATGCTAAAGAAACTACCAATGATACTTGCTTTACATTTAAAAAGATTTAAGTATGTTGAACAGTATAATAGGCATATAAAAGTTTCGCACAGGGTAGTCTTTCCTTTAGAACTTCGACTTTTTAATACAGTAAGTTTAATATAAAAATTTACATAATACTTATTTTTATTAAGTTTCCGTCTGTAGTAATACATAATAAAAAAAAATGTTATATTATAGTGCGACGATGCTGTAAATCCAGATCGCTTATATGATCTTGTAGCTGTAGTAATTCATTGTGGAAGCGGACCTAATAGAGGACATTACATTTCAATAGTTAAAAGTCACGGGTTCTGGTTATTGTTTGACGATGATATGGTTGATGTATGTAATCATACAATATATTTTAAAATGTATAATATTTACTGATTCCAATTCGTAATGAAATTTTAACCGAATTTTTTGGAAATAACTTTAATACGTATTCTATTTATATTTCAATGTAACTATTTAAAAAAATTCTTATGTACGTATACATTTTTAGAAAATTGATTCATCCACTATAGAAGATTTTTATGGATTGACATCAGATATTCAAAAAAATTCAGAAACTGGATATATCTTATTTTATCAATCAAGAGACTGCAGTTAAAATTAAGTTTGATGAAGAAATTTTTATTGTAATTTGTAATATCTGCTTTATCTGTGGCTTTTATATCATAAAGAAAAGAGATATAAATGCCCAGATTTTAAAAAGCAGTTCCAGTTGTGTGGGACTTGCATCTTTGTTAGATTTTTCTATGGACAATACCAAATGATATTAAATTAATTTTTGTACGAGATGCAAAAACTTCTGTTCAAGTTGCAAAAAGTTTCTGTGATAATCTTCTAAAATTTGGTATAGAATATAACGAAGATATCAGGAGACTTTAAGCTCGCCCTTTAAGTAAATTAAAGTTAAAGGACGACATTATTACAACGGAGGATTTTAATGAATTGCATGCTTAGTAAAGCTTCTAAAATTTATTGTGCTGTAACTATTAAATAGTATGAACACTGCATTTTTTTGACAATTTGCAATCATTTGCAATGAACTGAAAAGTTTCATAGAGCTTCTCAAGTTAATGATTCCAATCTAGTTTTTTATCCGAGAATAAGATATTTTTAGCATTTTTCATTATATGCAAAGTTATCTTTTAATCCTCGAAACTTTTCGTATTCCTCTGTGATCAATGGGTATGAAAGATTAATGAATGTTATGAAAAGATGTCTGTACTATAGGTATACACGGAATGTGTATATCCTTTTAAAGAATATTTTAAAATTGATAACGTACTGATAAATTGTAAGAATTTGGATTTCTTTTTACATTACACCATAAGTCGAGTAGCGAAGGTTTGATTGCAAAATTTATAATCGGCAATTGAAACAAATGAAAACAAATTGAAGTTTTTTTATATTTTCTCTTTATCCTATTAGAAGTTATTAAATAATTATATCGGAGATGTATTATTATATATCAGAAATTTAATTGATCTATGTAAGTTGTATTTATATTTCAATTTTTATGTGAATATTTAGATTTATATAAATTTCGTTACATATAAATGTTAAGTGTCTGTAGTATTTGGGCTAAACATGAAGGCAACAAAGCTATTTTAAGATATAGGAGAGAGATATGAAGTAATCAAGACAATGTAGATTTAAATATTAATTTGCAATGAGAGAGAGAGAGAGAGAGAGAGTTAGAGCGAGCGCGCAATTTTATAGTGGTTAGAAGGGAGGCAAAAAAAGAAAATTTGCTCGTATTACAAGTTTATGTTTGGTGTGTTTATGTATCCGTCCAGCTTCTCACCATCAGTTTGAATGGTTCGCAGTAAAAATTTCTGATATTCGTGCAGATGGAATTATCATTAAATTTATCACTACTTCTATGATACATAATTTTCTTATATGCCTTAAAATAATTGTTTCTTCGAGGTTTAGTACGAATACAGGACTTAATATCCCTATGTAATAATACATATTTTTTAATTGAGTCACTTTTAGATTTTTTTTTTTTTTTATAGAATTCAAAAAATTCATTGATTTTGAATTTATTGAGTTTAATTATTCGAAATTAAGAAATAAAAATTTAAGTAGATTTTTTTACTTTAAAAGTTATCCTTAAAAGATAAAGCAATATTTAAATCGTATTCTTATTTTGTCATATTTTACTATTTAAAAAATATAAAATATTAAGAATAAAAAGAAAAAATTTTAAAGGGTATTATTTAATAATAGTTATACTTGCTGCATTATATACTCATAAAAAATATAAAAATTATAAAATATACAATTTCTCTGCATTCTTTGAAAACAACTGGGAAATGTTTAAAAAACAATTTAATTCGTTCATTCAGTGATTTTAATGATTGAATTATTTCATTCAATTCATTTTTATATGCTAAAAGGAAAAACTCATTCTATGTAAGGTATATTTATTGTAAATGTATTTCAAAACTAGTCTACATGAAGTTAAAACAAATCAATTCGCTTATTTAATGAGTTGATTTCTGATAAAAACTGCACTATCCATGTTGGAGACATTATCAAATTCTATTAAAATGTAAAAATGTATGACTGTGAATAAAAATATTGTTATGAATGGATAATATCTTTGTTATTTTAATAAAGACCTAATTTGAAAGTTTAGAAAATGAATTTTTGCAAATATAAATTAATATGAAGAGTTTGTAATAATAATTAGAATTTACTTAAAAAAAGGATTGATCCAAGTTTTTATATGGATGATTTTTTAATAAAATAAATTTTTAAACTAAAAATTCTAATTATTTTCTTAATTTTTATATTGATTTTTAAATTTGTGTATATAATTTCTTTTTTTTTCCGGGTACTAAAATTTTCATTAAATAAATTCTTGTTGGCAGCTTCTCTAACATAAATTTATAAACAGCAGGAAAATTAAGTTTTTTTGCAATATATATATATATATATATATATATATAATACGGGTGTGTGTGTGCGCGCGCGCGCGCGCATGGATGGGAAACTTTAGAATGTGTGTGATGTGATGTTTTTTGGCAATATAGCGGCAAATGACTCATTAACAAGCCAATGATAGTTTTATATAATTTGTGTAATTTTGCCTATGACAACTATGAATTTTTAATTTCAATATGCATGCAAAACAATAATCTTATGTTAAACCACCATTACTACTCTAATCAAAATTTGGAATACGAAGTATATCTTTAACATAAACCGCACTGCTTTGTTTATTCTTAATTATTAGTAATAATACTGTTAGTTTTATGGTGGTGAAATTGACAATAAGATTAACCTTGTTATTTTCCGAAAACTTGTTATAGATAAGATTTTCAAACGATGAGTAATTTCGCCGGTATTTTTTCAATAGTTTATGTTACTATTAAAACCGGCGAATATGCAAGTACACTATCACGGTACGAGTATTTTTATCATAGATTTTATAACTCTTGAAGCTTAATTTTAACTTTTAAATATTCTGTAGTGGGCTAATAGAGCATAAATTAGCAGCTTGTATCAATATTATAAAAAATGTCAAGTCAATGTAAGTTCGTAGTTTCGTTACTAATTAAAAATATACAATTGATAATATGAAACTAAATATTAATTTTTTTAGATACAAGTGGGATAATTCGATTGTCGAAGATGATGAACATTTATTGGTAAAAATATCTATTTGTAAGTTTTCCCCCATATTTACAATTTTGCAGTAATATTTAGTTTCTCTTGATTAGATGATAAAAACAAGAACAGATACGGTTCCTGCTCTTACCCAATATGTTAAGTACGTACATATGTAGCAACTTATGAAATTGCTCTTTTTATAAATTTTTTATTTTAACGTAGGGAACATCATCCGTATAAAGTGTGCGAAGTTATTTCTGTACCCGTAAGTACTCTAATGTACTCTAAGCACAGTTCATATATATTTAATTTTATTATTTATTTTAGATACAAAACGGTAATGAAGATTATTTAAAATTTATAGATAAGGAAGTACCACCGATCGATCAAAGAGAAACAAATAAATCTTAAATTAAAAATTTTTTTTTTTTTTACAAAGTAACTGATAATCGTTTGTCAATATTTTTGTATGTTTTAAATAAAAATTTGTGTAATTATAAAAACTCTTATTAATGTAAAAATCTGAGGTAATAATAAAGACAAGAATACTAATACATTGAGATTTTATAAATTAAATTTATTACAAATTAAGCAATAAATTCATAAGCAATAGGCGCTAACAGTTGGGGTGCTTCTTTTCCATAAACAATATGTGCTGGTCTAGGTTGTGCCGGCTGTCTTTTTAACTGTACTTGAATTTTCTTTTCTTTAGCTTCTTTCCTAAGCCGTTCATTTTCTTTTAAACGCTTAACAAAATCTTCACGGCACTTGGAATGATTCAAATGCTCGATACGCACATTAATGCGTTTGGCAATGATACGCCCGCGCACACGTTTATTAACTATTACTCCAAGAGCATGAGAAGTGACGTTGAAGACTCTGCCAGTTTTGCCGTGGTAAACCTTATAAGGCATACCTTTTTGTACAGCTCCATTACCTTTAATGTCAACAATATCTCCAACTTTGTAAACTTTCATGTACGTCGATAAGGGAATGGTTCCACTTTTGCGGAATTTTCGAGAGAACAAATCTCTCGTACCACGACGATAACCCTTTGAGTTCGTCATTGTTGATAATTATTTCACCTAAAATCACGAAATTGTATTTTCCTTTAAAAACAAATTGTAAATTTATAAAAAAAAAAAAACATTGTAAATTTATAAGTCACGCATAACTAATGTATTTTTATTACAACTGCAGTAACTGTACATTTAAAATCTATTAAATATTGGTATTACATATGACATTATAGCTAAAATAGAAATTTCAATAGTCCATATTTATAAAAGCTAGGTTAGCCTAATATCAACAACGTATTTTTATGACTGGTATATTAATCAAATATTATTTAAAAGAAAATTACCAATACACGACTAAGTATTAATTAAATAATTAACTGTTTATGCTCACTGAAGACGAATAAAATCAACACGAAAGCTAACACGTGTCCTCGCTAAGCGAATATTTATTATAAATTATACTCGAGCCACTTTAATTGTAAATTAATATAACGACATATGCATACGCCAATTTTTCGAGTATTTATATAAACGATAAAAAATAAATTATTTTCAAATGCTTATTGAATAGAAATAATAACGAATATAACCTTTAAAAACTTACGTTCTTTATGACAATACAAGTAAAAAGAAAGATCCGAACTCCGACTTCCTTCTTACCAATTCCAATTACATTCCATTCCAATTTGTCGGCCCAGTTAGATTTGGGGCATGCGCAGTAGCAGCGGTCGATGATTATTGGCTCTTAACATCGCGCTCGGTACGACATCCGAGCAACATATGCAAATATTACGGCAGTCTAACTCGTTAAACACAATATTCAAGGATTTGAAATAATAATACAATCACCTTGCGTCCATCGAAACAAATTGTCTTTATTGTCGTTGCATTCATTGTATCGGAATTGCTTGAAGCAATGTGACTGATTATTATGGAGGCTCCATACTGAAATGGCGGGCATTTGAAAGAGCCAAAAAGCTTAGAACAGAGCTGGTCATGGGATTAAAATGGGCCCATCAGGTAGTGACCGACCATCCCTCGTTTGAAAGATCTTGGAATTGTCATTTTAGGGCCAGTCGATATTCGATTATCGAATCTTTAGCAGCTTTTCGTAAAATTTAAATTGAGAAACTATGAGAATGATTAAGGCGATAATGTTACACAGGTGTATTATTGTTGTAGTATTGTGAATAGAATTTTTCTTATTCGTCTTGTTAATTTGATGTGCAAATGCAAATGCAATTAACATGTCGTTCATTTATCAAAGAGGACATAAAAGTATCGTCGACTGTCTTATGAATAATGTTAAAATATTTTTCAAATTATTCACTTTCAAATAATAATTCGGGGTGTGTGAAGAAACTAGGTGTTTTGTCCCTGATTAATCAACTGGATTATTACTATTGATCGAATTTTTCGTTAATCATCCATTATCAGCCTCATGCTGGATTTAGCTCTTACGAACACGTGCCTGCACCTGCCGGGTATATACGGATATGTTGTATGCGATGTGGCTACCCGTATTGTGGGTGTTCGCACTTGGCTAATCAGTGCGAGGCCGCTAATGCATAAGCGACGAAAATATCGCATCGGTAAGACGGTAAAGCCGACTGTTTTGAAAGATGCCAAAAGCAAGAATGGCAGAATGTAAGAGGACCGTTTTGTATTTTGTAATCCTATATTATGTTCGCTGCTTTCATTCGGATGTCATTGATTCGCGTCAAAACAAAAGCTGAGCTTTCGGCTCCACCCATTTTCGTGAAATCACCAATTCTCAATAAGGACCGAGCCGATTGAAATCTTTTCAATATCATTAATTAAAAATTTTCCTCGAAACGAAATTTCGTTGGATTTGACATAAAATATTCTCGATAATTAATTTATAACTGATACGCAATATTAAAAGGAAATAAAATATGCTGTAATTTATTAGCAATAATGTTTTTCATTTCTATATTTCTTTATTACAAAATAATGTGTACATTCGAGCCCTGTTTTTTGAAATGATTATGAAAAATCATATTTTAGAAGTTTTCCTATATTTTCCAAGTCATGTAACGTTTGTATTGACTCGGAAGCTCCTCTTGTGGCTCTTCCAGTTCTTCAAAATCATCTTCGCCAAATATCGAATCGTCTTTCTCATCGCTTTCTTCATCCGCATCGGTCCCACATGCATTACAGGATGCTATGTATATTATTAATGCAAATTAAACAAAAATTGGTGTTAAATTTGGAGTAAATTGGTGAATAATAAATTACTAAATTATTACCCGATTCCTTTTCCTTCTGAAGTTCCTTATTTCTTTCACAAAGACTCTGAAGTTGCTTCACTAGCTCACTGTACTTTATTTTTATTTTATTCGACTAATTAGAAATAAACAATGGTCGGATTAAATTAATTTATTTTTAATCGATAGTCTCAGTTTGTAGTTAAATGATAATTTTTTCTAGTTATATTTTTGTATCATGAAAAAAAAAAACTGATATTTTAATGAAAGAAAAAGTATTTATGTGTTCTATTTTCATATTGGAAAGAAAATTATTAGAAATATTTAAAATAGTGAAAGTTTCGATAATTTCAGTGCATACATACCTAATACTATATACTATGCATTTCTAATTTATGTATTATAAACAATTTCATAATAAAGAAAATATCAAACAATTTATATGTATACAAAATACAGCAATAATAACAACATTAACAGCCACAATCGTTCATAATAATAATCAAAATAATAATAAAAGCGATAAAAAAATTTTAATAAAATCACTTTTAATAGTAGAATATTAATAACCGCGATATATATTAATATTTTCGTACTAATGCGCACACTTACTATTTTTATTTTGGATTTTTCATCAACAATAATCTCTGTGACATTTTCGTTCGTCTTCACGGCTTCTGTCAAACTTAATAGTCCCAATTTATAAATTGGATTATTTCGAAGATCTAGGATCTGTAGACAATAAAACATGTTAATTTAACGAATAAATATATTCCCCGGTACCGGGCAATACAGAGTTACTATATATATAGTGTAATTTTTATACAAACATGCACGAGAGTTTACATATTTGTGCATGCATATGAATAATTTACATGTATATATTTTGTTTACACACGCGCATACACACACACACACACACACACACACACACACCATATATATATATATATATATATATAGAAGTAGATAAATATAGATCGAATTGCATTACGTGTATTTAATTTAGAGAGCTGTTTAAAATATTCATATAAAAAATATTTTGAACAATATAGGCTTAATAGTAAAAGGCTAAACATTCATTGTATAGGTTTTATTTTTTATTCATTATATTCTTTCGAGCATTTACAAATTAATATTATCTAAATGTAGATTTAAAACTTTTAAGCATTTTGGCATCTTAAGTTCAACAAAAAATGTAAATTTATTAATCATATGTAGTACCCATGAAATTATAGTTTAATGATAATATGAATTTATACAAAAATCTCAGTAGATCAAATCACATAGAAAAGAATAGTATTAATTTTAATGAGATTGATGGAGTAAGATATAATCGTTAAAATTCACGTTTAGAATTTGGATATTGATTATGAATCATTAAAATTATAATGGAATTAATTATTCAGTCGATTTGTTAATTTATGTATTAATCAATGTAACATAATAAATGCAAAATATATTTTTACAATATGATCTCAATGATAATAATGTAATAATGTAATAATGTAATAATGTAATAATGCCCTCAAAAAGAATCATATCTCTTAAAGTTACTGAATTGCATTCACTATATTTAAATAAAAAGAAAATTAGTAAAACAATAAAAAATCTTACTTTGATGAAATTATTAACTTTAAGAACTCGTGCTAATTCTGAGGCCCCGTAACACGTTATCTCCGTCGATTGTAATTCCAGTCTGAGTAAGACTTTATTTTCCATTAAGGAATCTGTTATATCCATTATAACATCATCCATTAAAGTATTTGAACCGATGTTTAAGCATTTTAGCGTTTTTGATCTCTTCTGTAAAGTCGAATAGATAATCCACTTTTTTCGTGTTAATTATATAATTATATTTGATGTATTTTTTGCTTAATATAACGTGAATTACTTTACTCTTAATAATAAATTGCTTTACCTACAATGGCAGCATTAATGTGCGTAGCCGAACATCTTGTCATTTTATTATTCCAGAGTATTAAACTTTCTAGGCCTTTTTTTGATTTACTATTTTTTCCAAAATGCAATTGATGAGTTAGCCCATTTATGACATAATATAAGCCCTCATCTCCAATCAAATTATTGCTAGTAAAAAAAAATTACAATTTTATTAGATTAAAAATTATTAAAGCATTATTGAGCAGAGTTCAAGGTTCAAGGTGATATTCTATTACATTTTATAAATACTTTATTAATAACATTGTATATAACTTTTAACTAATTGGTTACAAAATAAAACATTTTTTTCTGTTCATTTTTTTTTTTTTTTTTATTTTTTTTTTTAATATAAAATGTCGATTATCGAAAGATAGCCGCGTATACGTGAACAATAAATAATAAATATAATTTTCTCGATAATTTGAAGTGAAGAAATGTTTTGTGTATTATTAAAGATCAGTGAAATATTAATATAATTAATAAATAGTATTATATTACTTATTTGGCAATTAAATGTTTCATAAATATTGATCAGATAAAGTCAGAAAATGTGTCTCTGATTAATTCTAAATACACTATTTATCTTATAAATTCTATCTAGTCGTTATCTACTTCAAATACTTAAAATTTTTATGAGCAGCTATCTGCGTGTAATAAATCTCACTTTTAATTTATATGAACAGCATATGAAAATATAACTAGATGATCAATTTACAAAATTTCAATACATTATTAATAATTGTTCTTCACTGTGCCTTTCATTCATTCATCAGAATATTAATTGATAGACTAATTTAAATGTTTGTATTTATTTTTATAGGTTTTTTATTATGTTTTTAATACTCAAATTAAAAAGTATAATTAGTATCTTCGTTATCTCAGTAATTCAACTTTCAATTCTAGTTTTAGTAAATAATTAGAAATTAATTTTTATTTGCATAAGTAAAAGCCTTTAACAAAATAACATTCTAACATACAATTACAATTCATAAATAATATTTTCTGTAAATATATACATCATTAATTCGTTTTTATGTTCAAACTTTTTATTATATATATATATTTATACATTTGTAATATAATGCTAAAGTATTTATTGTAAAAATTGTACCATTATTATGTATAAGATATTACTCCAGTGTTTTATCAATATAATTATTTCAATAAATTATGCTTGTATCGTTTATAAGGGCATTGAATTGATTATTTGCATTGATTGATATTCATATAAAATTTGCATTGAAAATTTACTTTTATCTAAATGTCTGTTACCTCAGATCAAGAAATGCCAATCGACTGTTGAATTTTAAAAGGGTTTCAATTTGAATACAATCTGACCCATGTAATCCATTATCACAAAGATAAAGCTGCCGCAATGCCATGTTGAATTTCAAGGCTATAACTGTACAAATAAAATTATACGTTTTATTTCACTGCACTATAGTTAATAAATACAAAACTGCTGCATGAAAAATATATAAAAGTATAAATTTGACATTATATTATTCGTCCCATATCTATATTAAATATAAATAGCGTTGTGCATAAGTATTTAATTATTTTAAAAATAACAGTTTATTTTTCATCCTATGATAATTTTTTACACTTACAATGTATTTTAACAATTTTTTTTTTTTTATAGATGACGAGTAATAATATGTCCAACTAAAAGATTATTATTATTATTATTATTATTATTGTTATTATTATTATTTGTTTTTTTCTTTTATACAAATCTGATGGAAAAATATTGAAATATTTATTAGGCAAATATGACTAGCAAAGCAAAATGCACTGTTATTTACATATGATAGTTTGCTTATTATTTTTATGCCATATACACATATATGAATTGTTTTATTATGCACAAATTTATTCATCTATAATATTACTTACTCGTTTTCGTAAGTTTATCAATAAATTATTTAAAAAGATTTATCTCGGGTTATTTAAGAATAATATATTCAAATATATTGATTAAAAAACTCTTAGATAATGCTAATCGGATTATTAATTGAGGTAAATTAAACAATTAATGGAAGGTAAATTAATCGTAAAATTAAATTGCACATGAATCACCATATACACATTCTGCTATAGAATAATAATTTTGTTAAAAGCAATAAAATCAAGCATAAAATATGACTTTACGAATGATTTTCTGAATAAGTCATAGAACGAAAAACACCGTTATCCTGAATGGTATGGAAAAGGATTCTCTAATCGCGTATCTCATAATTATACCTAATAATTCAAGGAGTCGTCCAGAAAGTTTACAGGAATCCAATTTCAATATAATAAGATAAGCATATCTCAAACCTCGTATAAGTATAGTCATAAATTCTTCATTTAAATGTACGTTTGTAGCATCTAGTCGCTTAAGAGATTCCGTCTAAAAAATATTAGATAAATTATTTATTTTTTTATTTTTTTTTCTAAACTAATAGTAAAAGATGATTTTGGAAAAAATTTATTTTTGCAAAATTTGTAAATCACTAATGTTTAATATTTAAAAAGATCGGCTCTTAAAATACTAATTTGATGCGCTATTTTAGAATTTTTGGACTTGAACTTTTTACAAATGCAGTCAATTACTCTACAAAATATTTGTAAATTAAATTTCGTTGTTTCTTTTTAAATTAAACTCACTTTATTGTAATAATAACAGATTTTTAATTAACTATAAAAATAGCTGAATCATAAATTTTGAAATTAAACATTTCAAAAGAGACTTTATTAGATATTTGAGCGTAACGCGCAATTATATTGCAATTATAAAAACGAGCTTATTGGCTTCATAAAAATTATAGTTTTAAGATTAATTGAATACGCAAATTGACAGATTGTTAATATATTGATTAGCCATTTGGAAATAAATAAGCTGCTTTCGTGGAATTAATTGAAATATTTTAATTTTTCATTCTAATCATAATAAAAAAAAAAAACTAATTTTGCAGATATAAATTCTTACATAAGTTTTCTTAATGATTGCGCATGTTATAATAATTTTCAATGATTCTTTACTTTTCTTAGCATTCTACTGCAAGCTTGCCAGCCATAAGCTGCGATCGTTGAATTATTTGACAAATCAAGATGAGCGGTAGCTTCATAAAATTCGAAAATTTGAAACAAAACTTCTGCACTCTGAAAGTTTTTAGAGAATACGTTACTAAATTAATAAATTAAAAATTAAAAATTTCTTATTACTCTAATCTTACCATGTCTTCTGCAATTGCTGCATCTAAATTAATTTTATAAAATAAAATTCTTTTAAATATTTCTTCCAAGGCTTCACAATCACTTCTATGGAGGGTTAAATTTTGAAAATTCAATTCCTCGCAACGATCTTCTATACCATTTGTTGACTAATCGTTATAATATTTTATTGTTACAAATTTTATAAATGAAATTCTGATTTAATTCGAATAATGAATGTATGAATAATTAAAATGCCATATTTCCAGAAAGTTGAGGAAACGTTAACGAACAGATATAATTATATGGAGTTTACTTTAATATTTTGCTGACCATGAGTTTTAGCACTATAAATTAATAGGATACACACACACACATGCACACGCGCGCGCGCGCGCGCGCACACACACACACACACACACACACACATATATATATTTACTTTAAACAGCCATATAATGTTAATAAGTAATCAAATTAACTAACTAATTTTAACTAATTTTTGTACACTAAATAAATTATTAATAAGACATGTATATATATATATATATTTATATATATGCTTAAATTTTGCATATAATTATATAAAAATGGAAATATATTTTAATTGAAAATTTTATGGAATATGTTATATTTGATAGAGTATTTTTTGGCAAACGCATAAACGAATGCTATTTTAATTGTTTTAATTTACAAAGATTTATGTAATTTAATATTCAGAATTCAATTATATGCTTTATGTAAATAATAGTTAGTTAACAAAGTATTTCTCTGTTCGTAATAAAATCGTCTTAATTAAAAAATGCTTATTCATATGATCAGAGATAAAAGCTTCTTTGATGAAAATAAGTTTCTTCTATACACAAACATTGTGCATCGAGCTCTGTGAAGTTCTTAGCTCAATCTAGATGCGAAGCATTATTATTTGATTTAATAAACCAATTTATAGCTATTAAAATATTTTGGATTTATAAAATATCTTATATGATTTTTATTTTTACTTATTTTTACTTTTATTTTCTTTGTAAATAATAATGATATTTATAAAAACTAGTTTTTACCTTAAGCTGGTAAATAATGCTCTGTAAGGGAGATGTTTTATGCTTCGAGCAGGCTTCTTTATATGCAACAAGTACTGCATCTCTTTTGACATCTTTACCTGTTATCAGAAAACGAATGTCTTTAGTAATTGTAAAAATTGTTGCCAAGAGAAAACAGGAATGCATATGCTGAAATAATTACGATTACTTTTGTAGGCATTTTTACGTTTCACACAGATCATAGGTAATTTGTGTAATCTCTATAAACAACCTGTTAATAGTAGTTGAGAAGATAAAAAATGAAATGTAAACGAAGCGTGATAATAAGCTAAAAGTTTAAAAATAAAATTATAAAATCGTACGACACTATAATTACAAATTTCTACATGCGATTATTTGTTTGAATTATTGGTTAAAACTGTAATTCTTTTTATTTATTTATTTTTGTTGTTCTTGTTTTTTTCTTCTTTTGTTCAATTAAAATTTTTGTTTACAAGCACGTAATTACGTGAAAATGTATGTTTAATATTTTATTTGTGGATGAAACGATTTAAGATTAAGTATTTAAAAATGAACAAATCCGAAGATGAAAAGATGTTTACTATACTTAATGTCTGTGTGCTTATTGAATGAAATAATCTTGCATAAGCACATGTTTCTAGCAGGCACTCAATTTCTAGCAAGCAATATGAAACGGACTATTACCAATATTAAAATAAAGCGATGGTCAGAAAGAATGTAGCTACCATGGAATACCGGGGATGGACGGCGATGATCGATAATTTATCGAACTTCTGCGAAACGGCCACACAAACGCATCACACTTCCATACGCAGGGGCAAATCAGAAATTATGCAACTACTCTCGCGCGCTCGCACCCATTAGTCAAATATAATCACCCGACGAGGGGGTAATAATCGTGGGCGAAAACGTGATTAAAAATTGGCTGCATCTCCGATACGTTTTAAGACGAGGAGCGCATGGTAAGCTGTTCGCGCGCGAGAAACCAGCGCTTCGGCCCGCCCCCGTGACTATAATTAGTGAACGAGAGCCACAGCCGTTGCGAAAACGCATACTCCCGAGAGGCTGTGTGTGCACTAAAGAGGAGGAAAACAAACAAATAAATAAAATGAAATAAAAGCGCGTACATGAGTGGACGAGCGCAATTTGTATTCGTTGGCGATGCCTTAGCTTTTCTTTTCCCCTCTTGGCACTAGTGTTGTGGTGGCCCCAATTTTATGCTTCTCTCCTCGCTTCGACCCTTTGGCTATACAATGTAATTTATTTTAAAGAATTCACGCATTCATCTTTTCTCCGTTTATCATCTCCAGAACTTTATGAGCCTTCGCGGCTGGCAGTGAGACTTTTTATATGAAACCATATTACTGCTAAAGTAGGTCGTAATATTTTAAGAATAGCGCTAGCCCTCTTTCTTTAACGGGTATTTCATAAGCATAACATTATCGTGTGCTTATTTACGGCATATTTTCTTCATCAAAGCAGTGAAAACGGTAGCTTTTACTGTTTTTTCTTTATTTTGCTTTCCCATTCGAATAATTACTCGCGGGCTTCGATTCGTTTTTCTTTAAAGTTGGATTGCCCATTAGAAATGATGAGCTTATATTATGAGCTTGTACTTGAGAATTGGCTATCGGTACGTTGGATACGGATTTTTCGTAGATATAACAAATTATAAATGCTTTTAAAATTCATTAATGGAACTAAAAGGTAAACGATTTAGAAAATTGCTTTCAATGTCGGGCTTATAATATTGTTGATAATTTAATCGTAAAGCAGATAGAATTTAGACAATTTTGAATTCAATTTATATTTCTTTTTACAAATTTATATTTCACGCTCTACTCAAAGATGATCAATTATCGAAGCATAATCAAAACGATTATATTATTATTATTTACTCACATAATTGTTACTATATGTCTTTTTCATTGAACGAAATTACCAATTATATTAGAGTTTAAACATTATCGGTTCCGTCAAATATATTATTTTCAAGAGAAAGCTGTGCGATAATTATATTATATATAAAATAAATCCATCCTAATAATATAAATATAAATTTGCAATTACATATCCGTGTATTGTGCGATACAGCGTATGTAGGTGGTATACATCAAAATGTATGTACGTGAGTATTTATTTATATAAATTAGAAGTCAGTGCCCACTCCGATATTAAACGAAGGTTTGAATTGGATTTAATGAATCTTAAACAATTGAGTGATATTGTTAGTTGCATTTTTCAAAAATAATCTTACAATTATTTGCTGTTTCAATAAAGTAATACAAAAAAAAAATATAATAAAAAAATAAAAAAAAAAATATGCATATATAAATATAAATTTAAAATTAGCCAAGTGATGCAATCTTCTTTTACAGATTTAAAATAAGAACATATGTAGCACTAATTTATGACATCTGTACACGGCATGATTACTCAAAAGCGAGACGCGTTCGATTTACAAAAATTAAAATTAAAAAATTATTTAGAAAGAAAAATGGCATTTCAGAGTGTTTCGCGAGGATTATATTTGTCCGTCTAAAGATCATAGATAAATTTTATGCCAATTACAATTTTTTAGATTAATACAATAATTTATATAGTTTAATTTATTTATCACTACAATCATGTTAATATTTATTATATAGTTAACGAGCGCAGATGAAATTGTAGCGAAATTGCCAATTCTCAAACACGATGCTGGAAATTGTGAATACCATGATTCCATATAAAATCGCGAAGCTTCAAAGGTGATTAGCTTCGCGTTACCTGGAGTAGCGCGTTTATAGGAAAAATGTTGGCTTATACTCACGATGTCTCCAGGGATTTTCAGGTTCGAGGTAGCCAGCGACTTCGTTCTGGGGAAACCTGAGCGAGCGCCTGCGCTTCCTATGCCTATTAAGCAATAAGGAACTTCTGATGATACGTCCGTCGATGAGCTGATGAGGCGAGAGGAGAACGGCATTGCGCGCGCACCACCGGGGTCTCCGCTCCCCGGCGATGACGGGACGCGGTGGAAGTCGTTCGATGTCCACCTGCACCAGGCTTGCCGCTAAAGCGGCCGCCGTCCGCTCCGACTCGTCGCCGCTGCTCATCGGCCGTCATCGTCTCTGTACCTACGACACGAGTTCCCCTGTATTTTTAAGACATTGCCGAGCCGATTTAATCCAGTCGGACGGGAACTTATACGGGAGCCAGTGCGTTTTACTTCGTGCCGAAAACAATGATATCCGATCGATTCTTCTCAATCCCTGCGCTAAACTACTAAACCATTGACTTTCATACATTTCGGTCTTAATCTCTTTCTATCACGGATTTACAATTGACCATTACTCACTCTTAGCCTACGATCCTTCATTCATTTCCCGATTGCGAGCTACTTCCGACCATAAGGCAAATTACTGCTATCACCATTAATGGCTACGTTCAATTTTTTTCTATAGCTTTACATAAACAATTCGATCAAACATTCAAATCTATACGCCTAACTTGAACTCGCCCGATCGCTTACCTAAGCTTAACCGAGGGTGTTGATGGGGATAGATTATTGTTGTTTCGCACACTTTCTCCAATAGTTACATACTCGCTGAATCTTAAACGCATAATTTGAATTTAGCGTGAAGCGATTTGTGCAATATTATCTCACTATGTTAACAGTATTAAAACTTGTATCATACAAAAGCTCTCTCCAACTATAATAAACTAAAGCGTTTCAAACTACTTAGATAATTCGGTGTCAATTAATATGTTTCAATAAAATATTCTTCGATCTTTAAGAGTATAGATCAAATCAATATTCAAGAAGGATTTCGATATCGATTTTATAACTAAATAATTAATTAATAAAAAAAAAAAAAAAAAAATACCATATTGGTTTCAATAATTTACTTATTTATTTTTTGTTGATAGATTTTCTTTATCGAGTTTTATTAATAAAGCATTAAAGTTTAAAAATTGTTTCTTAAAACTATCTTGGCACTCAAAAACAGCATAAAAATTAAGCAACCTTTTTAATTCTTCATTGACCTATATAATTTACTATATTTTATTACTAATTTTTATACTAATAATTAATCGTCGGCTTAAAATTTTTGTATTAAAACATTTAATAATAGATGAGAATGAATATTTTTCAATTGCGAAACGATATATTACATATAGTTGTTATATATGTATGGATTATCGATTTCTATGTACTAGTTTTTACAGAAATTGATTGCTCTAAATTTTAAAAATTTGTTTTCGATATTTTTCCGAATATCGCTGACCACTGCTATTTCTAGTATAGAAATACTTGAAATTTACATGTATCATAATTTCATAATGAAATTAATCTTCATGAAAACAATAAATTAATCTTGGCACAATATTATCGTAGTTGAATAAATAACTTGAAAAAATGCGAAAACGAATGTAAGAAATCAGTGAAGTATTTTCATCTCTATCTCGTTAACTCTTTGTCATCATACACGCTTCATTTGAACTCTGACCTTATTGAAACCTTATTACGAAATATAAATATTTAAATGTTAAATAATAATCATAAAAATAACCACAATAATAATAATAATAACAAAACAACAACGGCGACGACGACGACGACGACAATGACAATGACAATGACGAGAATAACAACAATAACAACAACAATAACAACAACCATATAAAAAAGATAACATTAATTGATATTTATTTAATGAAATGAAAAAAAAAAATAACGGAAATATTATAAATATTTATAATTTTTGCATGATTGACGGTTAAAATGTTCTTTTAAAGTAGATAAATATTGTTCTTTGTAATTCGGAAGTCGAGCAAATATTGAGATTAAAATGCAAAATTATTATTAGAAAAGGGTAAAGTTATTCGATATATTAAGATGCGTTACAGGTTAATAAACACAATGTACCTTCTAGCACTATGGTATAAGCACTTTAGTAATTATAGCACTTGAAAGTCTAAAAGAAAAGCTCACATATTTAGTAAAAACAAAAAAAAAAAACAAAAAAAATTCGAAAGCATACAAGCGTGCGTTGCTTTTAAGCTTCGCGGTAGCGAACATTCTTTATGAGAGAAAAAGTTAAAAACAAGAAATTTAAGCACACATAAAGTCATAGATATCACATTAAGAACAATGAAAGCAAACAAAAGCAAATGCTGGTAAAATTACATTGTATGAGAAGCAAAATGTATGTGGGCTTGCGGTGTATAGATTTGACTTTGGCGTCGGAATGTCAGCCTCGCGCGGGAAGAGATGCGGCTTTAATGAATGAAAGGCTCGAGGAACTGAGCGCCGAGGGTCGGGTCGCCAGAAAAATAAGCGCGTGACAATTCTTTTTTAAAATGCGACTTGATTACCTGCCGCGCGGTGGCGCGAACTCTCTAACTCGAGGTAAGAAAGGGCGAATATACACGAAGACACAAAGTCGCGGAGCGACCCGCTATGATTTATCGATTCGTCTGCGCTTCCTCGCACATATCCCCACTCGCGAATTGCGATCCTTTCATTCAATAAAGATAGCCCGGATGCGCGCCGGTTAGCGCTCCTTCATACAATTGCTCAAACCATCGATTTCTTTTCATCCTTATGCCAAAGTTCTATCCATCCATATACAAGAGTATATAAATGACATGAACGTATCCTACTTCCATCCGCACACATACGCTCACGCACACGCACACGCACGCACGCACGCACGCGCAAATTTATTATTTGTTTATTTTATTTTAAGATATTTTCGAAATCATCATTTGTAAAAGGAGTTTAGAATGCTGGCTTACGTTGCCATACAAATTCTATAATATCTATAATTACAATTTTCAATAACGTAGCTTTTTATTTATATGCATAAATTATAATCCTTTCGTATGCCTTAAGCATTTGTTTTTATTACTTGTTATTTTTTTGTGGTGCTTTTTTACATGTAAAATTTTTTACATATATTATTCGATCCAAAGCCTTAGTACAACAATACGCATAATGTCTAAAATTATATAAAGATGAGACATTGAGAAATATTCAGTTTACTTTTACTTTTGGTACATTTGAGCTTTACCTAGTTAATCAAATGGTTTAATGTTTTATAGCATTGGCGCCTTTTTTGAAATTCTATTTGCCATCTTGTATCCGCCATCTTATATTTTGCAACTCTGACCTTGTATATCTAGTTAGCGACCTTAAAAATTACTATTTAATTATGCAATTAAATGCTACGGATAGGTAATTTCAATTAAAATTCAATGTATAAATAATTTTCTATTAAACTTACGCGTCAATTGTATTTTCATAAATTTGTAAAAAAAAAAAAAAAATAAATAAATAAATAAATAAATAAAATTACAAGTTGAAATATTTCAAATAAATTTACTAAAGCATTTAAATTACGTACATAAGTGTCCTATAAGTTTCTAAAAGTTTCATAATAGAATTAAATGTCAAACAATTGCTTCAGCATTGAAAGATATTCTTATAAATATCAAATCCAGAATAAAAGTTACTATTCTCGGAAGTACTTTTTTCATCGGTTATTTCGTTTCTACGACAAACACGTTATTAATAATTATTTTATAAGCAATAGTAATTATGAGTTACATCTTCATGATTTATAAATTATTTGTTTTAAAAATTCAAACAATTGCATTTTTCAGGTAGTTATTTAATTTTGTAAATTAATACTCCGTTAAGATATAAAGCTCATTCATTTTAAATAAAAGTATACTTCTTATTTTTTTATTTCTTAAAATAAACCCCCATAATATTCTCTAAATCGTTGTAACGAATGCTTTTAAATACAATTTTTATTTGATTTAATCGAATAATTATAAATTATTATATTTCATGGATATCTATTATAAGGAGTTGTAGATATAATTATACTTTGAACTCGTGTGTTCCATTCCATTGATTAAATAACTGAATAGATATATCACTACACTCCTTTAATTATTTTAATTTATACTTTTTTTTTACAACGATGAACATTTTTAAATTAATTTCAATGAACAATATTTAATGAATAAAAATAAAATGTAAACAATTTTCTGTTTCTTCAAATTTAGCTTGCAAATTTTCCTCGTTGATACAAGTATTATCGAATATTTTATGGTTAACGTAACTCTTTTGTACGAAAATAAACCATAAGGTACTACCAAGAATACTTGGAATGTAACAAAAAAGAATGAAAAATAAAACGACAATAAATTTTTAATAAAATAGTATAACAATGTTTACATATATATATATATAGGACTTCATTTTATATAAATATTTTATAAACAAATTTAGTCACATAAATTCTAAAAGCATTATGTGTTGTACATTAGTAATTATTTTTAAAAAACTAATGCAACGAAGCAAGTAAAGAAACGTTTATAATTACTTAGATGGTCGCCAGATACTTTATTTATTAAATAGAAGTTAATATTAAAAAGTAATTTTAAATTTGTATATTTCTTAAAGATATATTTCACATAGTTATTCGAATAAAATGTTCGTTATTGTGTAATTTCTATAAAGAAAATTACTATAAAGAAAGAATTATATGAAATTTAAGGCAGAAATATTAATAAAGAACCGGAGAATGGTATTATGTTTTTGAAGGAAATATCAAATTTACGGAAACGCTATTTATTGTATTTATATTTCATATTTTCTTTAAAATAATACTTGATTAGATAAATTGGAATCTATCAGTGCTATCTAATCAAAAAGTCTCGTTGAGAAGATAGGAATTTCAATGAAATAAAAAACTAACCACTTGCAGATGTATTTATTAAACGTTATGAGTTGAGAGTTGAAATATCGAAACATATTATTTTCAATAAGGGAAATAAATCAATATTTGACGTGTTTGTAATAATAGCAATTTACACATCTATAATTAGCCTAAAACTATGGACGATCATTATTTATTGGTGTCTGCTTTATTTATTTGAATTAGAGGCCATTAAGCAATAGATGTGTTTAATTAGAATCATATGTATTTTTATAAAAGAAGAATATAAGGCGGAGTTTTACATTTTCTTCTTTATTGTCATAAACTATTGCTAATCGTCTAATATAGACGATGATTAGATTATCCTCCCTTGGTCGCTAACAATAAAACGTAATTGCTAATTTATAATAACGCATGTCTACGAAACTAAACAAGCGAATAAAAATGCGCTTATACGATAAAGAAGACGGCAAAATGCGATGAAATTACAATAGGCTGAATTCCGACAATAATCAATTATGTCACATATTAGTAGTATAAGGCATCCAAAACGCCTAAAGCAACCGTGATTCATTCGAAAATTTCCATTCGATAACGATGAATTTAAATAGCTTGAAAATAATAAAAATGGTATGAGTGCTTAATTAACGGAAATCTAAAGTACATCGGGATTAGCTTGGACGTGACTTAAAACTTATGCATTATTAGGAGAACACATTCAGCCATTCCATGGTCTTTTGCGGATTAGTAAGCGAATATTGAAACAAAACTTTCTCTAGCTAAAGTCGAGATAGGACGCGAGAGAGAGAGAGAGAGAGAGAGAGAGATAGGACGCGAGAGAGAGAGAGAGAGAGAGAGAGAGAGAGTGAGTGAGAGGAGAGAGAAAGATACGTGCCAGGGTGAAACGAAATCTGTCTTTGTTAAATTTACAGGATGAGTGACGCGACACCGGCTTTACGAATGGGGACGTTGAAAAAGCGCGCGTCCTCTCATCCCATGGCAGGACGAGCGGAATTTCGCGCGCATACTTTTCATGTCAAAGAAAAATCACCATCGGTCATATCATCGGTCCATAGAGCAGTTTAAGTAGTAACGGACGAGTGCGATGTCAGGTGGCAAAAAGGGGGCGTTACGTAGTTTGCCGAAGTGTGCGCATCGAAAGAGCGTAAAGGGGCGGCGGCAGCGGAAGCGGTCGACGGAGGACGGAGGAGGTCCGGTGAGCGCGACTATCGATTCCCGCCGAAGATTACCGAGGTGCGTGTCGACCGACGAGTGCCGACTGCTGAGCGACGACCGCCGAGCGTCGAGCGCCGAGCGTCGAGCGCCGAGCGCCGAGCGCCGAGCGCCGACCGCCGACCGACCGCCGACCGTCCGCCGCTTTCTGGAGTCTGGCCTCTGGAGCTATCAGTGACGTACAGGTCGTTCGTGTTTCCGTTATTCCGAGTGACAGGTTTCCCACGTTGAAGCGACGTCGAGGCGACCTGTCAGGAAAGCCCTGCTACTTCGTAACCAAGCTGGTTGGTACGCGACCAATACTCCACTGCAGCTCGGCTCTGGCACGCGCCAATTGCCAAATTCGCCTTTCTATTAACCGAGGCAAAGATAAAGAGAGAGAGAGAGAGAGAGAGAGAGAGAGAGAGCGAGTGAGCGAGCGACTGAGTCCGCTGGGGAGGGCAGTAAGGGGTGGGATGGAGACGAACGAGTGAGCGAGCGAATGCGTGAATAAGTGAGTAAGTAGCGAGAGAGAGAGAGAGAGAGAGAGAGAAACAGTTAGCGTAATACGTGCTCGCAACCTTATTTAGGACGTGTTTTAGGTTAAACTTCCATCGACTTTTTATTATTTTACTATCCTCTTGCATTATACACTCTCCATAACCGTTATAATATTCTGAACGCGAAAGATGCGATGAAATGTCTCGGAGCCTTTTTCCTTCAGCGACCCTGCAATTTTGTTTATGTCCTATGATTCGTTATCGTGACCGCTCGCATACTGCTCGAGCCACTTTAATGGTTCTGTCAGTGTTAAAGGGGCACCTGTTTTCATCTCTTTTCTTTCCCTTTTTTATAGAGACCGTATACGAGTTCGCGCGCGTGTGTTCGTGTGCCCCTCATACACTGACGTTTAATAGACGATTGCTCTAATCAATCAAGTGTTGTTATTGATTTCCAATGTATTCATCGAACGAGCTATTCTCGACTGTTAGTATATAAAAATTATGATTGCGACGACTTACATTTTCATTAAAGTTCGTAATATTGTTAGTGCTCCAATGTTGAAGCGGGTGTGTCTGTGAGTGTTTAAAGGCGTTATGTTGTGATGTTTGCTTGTTTGCGTGCGTGCGTGCGTGCGTGAAGGGGTTGCATGCGCGGGGTGTCGGTGTTTTCTATGCTCGCGGCTTCCAATAAATTCACACACGCGTATAAGCACTGAATTCCAATTATCCCGGCGTCTCTATTATGTATTCTATTGCTCTATTTTCTAGGAGTGTACTCGACTGCGAGGACGAGCCCTCACGGCGGTAATCTCAGTTCGGAGCAGCCGACGTCTGGGTTTTTGCACTATCCAGTCGTCCGCCACCAGCGTATCGCAATAGAGAAAGAGAGAGAGAGAGAGAGAGAGAGAGAGAGAGAGAGAGCGTGAGCGAGCGTGCGTACGTGCTTTCGTGCGTGCTAATGCGCATGTGTGCTCGTGTGCATGTGTATGCATGCGCGCGAGAGTGAGAGCAAGAGGGAGAGAGAATCAAGAAGGATCGATCGCGACAGTTAGTGGGACTAACCTTGAAGGAGTTAGACAAAAAATGCAACCATCAAGCTTACGTCCTTTTTGAAGAGGATACGAAAGAGAGTGTCGAGCTGTCTCGGTGGATAAGACTATTGGCGGCTTACAGTCGCCCTTGCGGACGTTAGTTAAGCCAACCGTGTCAGGATGACCAGTCCCATAACTCCTGGTGAGTACCAAGGGTTGATGAACTTGGTTCACATAGTAAGGATCGTTAGATGTATAATCATTAGAAGTTAACTTAATAAGATTTGATTAGTAGTCTTATTATTTTTCATCATATTAATTTCATGACTTGTGAGATTATGACTAAGATTTTAGGCTGTTGCTATTTAGGTTTCTAATTGATACATTTAATGCACAGTAAGAAAGTTTCTTGTATTTTAATTACCATATAGTAAATTATGATATAGCCGATTGAATCTTTCATTTTCAAATATATTTTCATTCATGCATTTTGTACTCTCATACTTTCACCACTTTGATTGTGAAGATGTAATCAATCATTTATTATAATAATTCTATTGAATTTTTTTATTTAATATTAAGTAAATGATATGTAGTAACATATTTTTTTTAACATATTACAAATACATGTATAAAATTCCGCATAAGCATAAGTATTTGTTAAAACATAATATAATGTATATTTTTTTATTTAAATTATAATTCATCAAATTTGTATTATTTTTAACTAAATATATTTTTATAGAGCTATTTCTCATAATGCATTATTTTTGTAATATGATTTTAATTAATATTTTAAGTAATGAACCATATTTCATTTAGGTGCAGACCCGTGGGTTATTCAAATAAACGAGCGAATTCGATATCAGCATCAATTTGATTCACTCAAACCTGTAAATGGAGTCATCACTGGAGTACAAGCAAAAGACTTTTTCCTTCAATCACAGCTTCCTCCTATCGTACTCGGACAAATATGGTAAAAATTGTAGCTTATGATGTTATATTTTTTTTAAAATACTTTGATAATGTTATTGTGAATTTTTACTATCTTCTATATTACTGTTGTACGACGCTTAACTGTGAAATATGCTCAATTATAATACAAAATATTTTTCATTCTTTTTTAGGGGATTATCAGATACAGATTCAGATGGAAAAATGAATATTAATGAATTCAGCATCGCGTGTAAGCTTATAAACTTGAAATTACGAGGTTTTGAAGTACCATGTTCATTACCACTATCATTGATTAGAAGTTTACAGACTTTAACTGGCGGTAAATTTTCATTTTTTTTTATCTTTAATGAAACTGTAGAAACAATAATTTTCCTTCGTAAAAATTTCCTTTATTGGTACGAATGAGAGCTTTATATAAATAAAATTACTATGCTTTAAATAAAGTAGATGTTCAAAAGTTTCTAAAAGATTTACCTTTGTGTATTACGATTCCAAATCCAAACATAATTACAGTTATTTAAGTAATTTCAATATTTTTTATATTACAATATTATATTTATATGATATAAAATTTCCTGTTACGTATCATTTACATTTATAAAATAATGCTACATTTGTTAACCTTTGTATAAAATTATTTATGATTTAATGCAAATTCTAACATATGCAATTTATTTAAAGCGTTAATCATGTTTTATAAATATACATATAAAATTATTAGATATCCTATTAAATGTCATGAATATAGCAAGTCAAGGCATTGCCACAAGTCCTGCAGCCGTTTCACAAGTACCAGCAGCCGTCTCACAAGCACCAGCAGCAGTTTCTCCAATTCCAAATGTAACTAGTGTTCCACGACCTGTAGCATCTCCATCAACAATCATTCCTAAAATTGGACCACCAATTGTTCCACCCATGACAATGCCAATTGGTAAGTTGTCCTTTTGGTTTTTGAATAAAAGAATATACAATTTTAATATGGAACAAGAAAAGAAGAATGTAATTAAAATTATCCTGTTTAGTTGTGAGATATTTAACATGCACTTAATTGAAATTTATATTTAACCTAATATTTAACATAGGTAGAAATAATAATAATAATAAAAATTTGAATGTTGAATATAGTAAAGAAAAAAAATTAACTCAAATAAAATAAACGACACATTATTTTGGTGCAATAGATTCATTATTCATTGCAATCAATTACATTAAAAATTGCTGAATGTTTAGACATTATTAGCAGAAATTAAAATTATAAAAGAGTTTTATTATTATCATAAAATTATTAAATATTATAATATTTATTTTCAAAATTTCAAAACTGTCAATTTGCTTTCTTTTGTAAAATGGTTTTATAAAATACTTATATCTACTTTTTAATTTTAAACATTTTTTACTACATACGCATAACATTTTTATATATTCATTTTCTATACTTTTTTTGATAAAAATAAAAACAAAGGTATTTTATTAACGATCACTTTATAACATTTGGTATTTTATTTTTAAATTAATATATAACCTACGGTACATAAGTATATGTAAGAAAAGGAATATATTTTAATACTCTAAGAATTAAAAGCTTATAAAAATTGCTTGCGTATTAACAAATACTTAATCATGCTTTATTGAAAAGATGAATTTAAAAATATATATACATTGCATATTATATATATATATATATATATATATATATATATATATATATATATATATATATATATATACATATAAAACACAGCATCACAACAATGTAGAGAATCTGTAGCTGCGAATACACGTACCACGATTCACACACCATCAAAGCCTCCTGCTCGACCACCACCTTACAACGTCGGTACGTTGCTGTCCCTTTGCAATTGATTGTCGAATTGCCTGCTTCATCTAATTAATACTTTAGCCGTTTAATGCTATTAAAATTTTTTCTATAGTTTTATATAATACATCTTACGACTAAATATTTACTTTCATATAATCAATACCTTCTTACAAGAAGCTTTTATGTCATTGTTTGTCTTTCGTGCGTTGCCTATGCTGTTTTTTTTTGTTTATTTTTTTGTTTTTTGTTTTTAAAGTTTGATATATACATATATTTAGATATTTTATGTAATTATTGTTATCTTTATTATATGACTGTGCTTCATTCGAAATTTATGTTTATTTTGTAGAAATTCATGAAGTCATTTATTGATCATACCACATATGTTTGAGTTGTAGTTTACAGTTGTATATTGAATATAGTTTCCTAAATTTAGTTATTACAATAAGAATACTTGTGCTGCAGGACAAAATTTTATTTATCATTATTTTGACAAAGATAAAAAATTAGGTAAGAATTTCATACACGTGATCATTATTTCAAAACGAATTCAGATTATTATAAATCAGATTATCTTAATTCATCATTAGTTTGGCTATAGTTTAAGCTTCGTTTTATAGATTAAAAAGCAGCTTTATCATCTATCAGAACAGCTTTTTTTTTTTTACACAAGAAGTAAATATTGTCCACACAATTTAAAGTTACGAAATTATATTTTTTCAGATGCTGGAGTACAAGAAAAGTTTTATTAAAAAAAAACATTTGTAATTCATTATAATATTGCAATTTGTGATTTCTAATTATACAAAAAATATTATTTATTTTTTAATCTACAGAATTTGAGTTTAGTGTACGATGTGCAAATAAATAGTTTGGTTAAAATTTTTAAGAAATTGGGATATAATTGTAATAATTTAACTAGTTCCTATTAATAAATAAGAGAATTAGATTTTATAAGCATATAAGGAATTTTATTAATATTTTGATCCAATTTGACTAATTTCAAGATTTTTATAGATGATTTAAAATATTGAGCTAATTGAATTAGTTACGATCAGAGCAATTTTCTAGATATGTTCAGTACATTGTATAAATTATCTAAAATGACAGGGAATAATGATTTTTATTTCCGAATTAAATGGAATAATTTTTTATTTTATACTTTGATATCTTTAATTAGTACATTCGATTGAACCCATAAGAAAATAATAATGTATTATTTAAACATATTTTTTGTGTCAATTTATCATAAATAATTATTAGTTAATTATTAATTAAATTAAAATTACTTATAAATTAGGTCAGTAAGTCAGAAGCACAATATTGCAAATTAATTTAGCTTTGTGTAGGTTCTTTTAATGAATTACGAATACATGAGATTTTTAAGCAATACTTTAATAAAATTCTAAGAAGTCTTTTGTAATACTTAAATATTAATCCATCGCCCAACTAATAACGAATTAATTTATTTAATAAGGTAGTAACAAAATGTATGTAAAATTGTACATGATTAACTAATTGTAAATTTCCTTTTATTATATCTTTTATTTTTTAATCTCGTTGTTAATAAGCTTATATTAGTAATTTAAATCTTAACTTTCAATAAGTTTTAATTTCAATTAATTTTACACAGTTATATATTAAACAAATTTTTAATAAAAGTAAATTTATGAATTATTCACTAATAAAATAATATATACCAAAATAAAATTTTTGTCGGCTTTTTCAAATTTACAAGTCGAAAGTTTACTTTTAGGTTCCAGAAAATATTAATTGGAATCCTATTAAAAGTCATAATTCAGATATCAGAATCCATTTATAGGCTTTCTTATAAATTTTGACAAAAAATATATTTAAATATTGAAACGCTATATCGATATATATATATATATATATATATATATATATAATAGAAATGGCCGATTTTAATAATTATATATATTATATATGCTTCTTAAATTTGTTGCATTCATTATAGAACTTAATATGTATATATATATATATATATATATATATATATATATATTACGAATGAATATAGTTGAATTAATATGTAATTATTTTTTAATGCGTGTTTTTTATAATGAATTAATTATGTTTTTTTTTTATATTTAAGCTATTTATTAATTAATTTTTATACAAAAAGTAAGCAATGAGTAAACGCAATTTTTAAAATAAAGATGCTTACTGCTTTTTGGTTTTAAAACATACTTTAGCCTATTGATTTATAAGCTTCTAATCCATTTTTACTAAACTTTTCTAATCATTATCATTATTTACACAAATCGCGATAATTTTTTAATACCAATATTGATAAAATGCATTCGTTATGTTTACATGAGTAATATCTATCAAAAAGTTGAAGTAAAAGCTGGACATTAGCAACGATATTCGTTAATCAATATATAGGAATGTCGTTTCTAACATTTCGATTATTTTATCTATTAATTATTTTCCATAAAGTACGACAATTACGTGATTCACATCTATTTTATTCCTTAACGCTTTTGCGATTTTTTCAATGCTATGTTTTTTGTGCTGCACTAAGGAGATGCCACTGCTAAGATTGAAAGTGGTGCTACTCCGCAAAGACCTACACCTCCTGACAGTATCGGTATGTTTCATAGTTGTCAGAGCGTCTTGGTACGGTAACGATGGAATTTTATAGATGATGTAAAAAAAATAAAAAAATGTATATATATATATATGTAATGGATGGAAGAAAAGTTAATTTAAAAATATCGATACTTTTTTTAGAAAAAAAAAATTTTTTTTATCGTATTTGGATTCAAACAATTTTAACCACAAACATATGATGTACAATGATAAAGATATTAATTATTTTCTTCTTATTAATCTATAGTGCTTTCCTTCAATTTTAATGACTTTTTAGATTTCATAAATTAATTTTTATTAGCAGTTAAAGTTTTCATTAAAAAAGATATGAAAGATAAAATTTTGTTTTTTCAGCAAATTCTTACTCGTAGTAACAAAGTAACTTGATTTTGTATGTCTGACAAATTTGTCCCTAAACAAGTAATGTTTCATTTCTTAATTTTCTTCATCGTAAACCAAATACTTATATTTTATTTATTAACTTATTAATGCTGCTTTAAAATTATATTAAATATTAAAGTTGTATTATATATATACATTATTAAATTTGCCTAATTTTTAGAATTTCGATTGCTTAATATTAGTTTTTGTAAATGTGTCTTTGTATATGTATGAACTACATGAGTGCGGGTTAGCGCGTGAGTATGTTTGCAATGAAATAATAGATGATTATTAAATAAAGAGTTTAGATTTTACTACTTTATTTGAAACCTATGCATATTATTTTTATAAATATCAATACTAGCTAAACTGTTTAAGATATTTGATGTGTAAAATATGCAGTTGAAAAGTTTACATATTAAGTGAAGTTTTGTAATGATCAAAACACTGCTTCTCATTATTATTTATATATCTTTAATTATATTTAATTTTCTTTCTTATTACATGCTATATTTGTCGCTTTATTTATTATTGAACAACTTTTACCACGATGATTTACAAATAGGGGCTGGATTTGTATCTACAACCGGTGGTGCACCACCTAAACCTCAACCGCCATCCTTTCCTAGCAGTCCAGTTGCAGTTGCGTCGCCGGCTAAGCCTATCGTATCACCACCAACGGTTCCTCCTATTCAAATGGTCCAGCCGCTGACATCCTCACCATCTAACGCAGGCAAGTTATTTGCAATGCCGAGAGGATTTATTTCAATTATTATTATTACAAATAGATGTTTTTAAATGACCGTTTTAAGTTAATGACTAAAGAATAAATTATTTTACATTTATTAATTTCATACCTATTATATTTTAAACTATAATTCGTACGAAGCAGCCAACGTAGTTTATTCATCATTGCCTTTTTCTTTACAGATTTATTCGATCTTTTAATGTCGGAAGGTACATAATATTTGCTGAACACAAATAGTATAATCTTATAATATAAAATTTGAGCTTTAAGATTTATTATTTTGTTTAATGCTTACTCAGTATTTATTTTTGTTATTCATGTTGTGACGTTTTACGATTACAGTCAACATATTTACATGCAATTTATTAATTGGCATTCATTACAATTCTTTTAATTCATACACCATTGCCCTTTTATATTCACATTAAGTTTTTCCATTTCATTCCTATTAACATAGAGAAAGGAGCTGTTCCGTTCTGTAATGTGTGTGTGCGTGCAATAAACGTGACCAATACACTCCTTTATTTTTATATTTTCAAAGCTTCCATAAAATTTTATTCTATAAAGTTTTATTATTTTTTGAGTTTTAATAATAGTAATAAATGAAAATAAATATTTAATATTAATGTTTTTTGATAGGTATGCCTTCAGTTGCACCGGTAGCACCTATCGCTCCTTTAAACACCGCACCAGTACCAACAACCGCTTTTACCATTGGTCAGGCAGTACCAATGCAAGCTATGGCAACGGGCATAATACCTCCATTACCCACTGGTAATACATCAGTGTCTCCTATTGTATCAGTAGCAACAGGTAATTTAAACATACCTTTAATATAAAAAATAAAAAGTACTTTAAATAAAAGCCAATAAGTGTTGATAACGTAAATGATATAGATATACAATTTGGATATAACATATTATCATTACGTATAATTTCCTGACATTTACGACGTTAAATCCTTTCATGAATATGCGAACAAAGCCTATTATTATATTAATTTAACGCTTAATATGTAAAATATTTGACATAATAATCAGTATTTATAAATATGCAACTACCGTACTATGCATTGTTTTTTTTTTGTATAATACAATTTTTACATGAAATTTATTATTATTGTGGCAATAAATATAATTTATTACTTTATAAAACATGTAAACATATAAATTGCGACATGACAGTGTTCAAGTTTTCATTATAATCATCGTAATTGTTGTTGCTGTTGCTGTTGACGCTGTTGTTATTGTTATTGTTATTGTTGTTAAAATCATAATAGTTCACTTTATACTTGTAACATGTTTATATTATAACATTTTCCGCTGCACTAATTTTACTAATTATTTATTTTATAATTATTTTGTCAGGAAATGGTATGATAGGAACATCAGTAATTCCACAGACTGTAACACCACCTGTAACCCCGATACCTCAAAATAATGTTGCTCTTAACGGCAGTATTATACATACTCCAGTATCAACGAATACACCTTTAAGCACAACAGCCAGGCCTCCAAGTATAGATCGAGTAGGTTCCATAGACTCTCAACACAGTCAACATTCCGTTAGCTCGCCACAAGTTATTGAATGGGCTGTACCCCATCAAACAAAATTAAAATATACTCAAATCTTTAATACATCGGACAAAACCAGGTCTGGCTTCTTATCTGGTCCTCAAGCTAGAAATATTATGGTTCAGTCGCAGCTACCCCAGGCTATACTTGCACGTATATGGTAATTAATTATTTTTCAGTTAACGCCAATTAACTCATTGGTTAATCATTGAAATATACATTATGTTATGTATATTAAATATATATATATATATATGTTAATTAAATTTTACGTAATTATTACTAGGGCCTTGTCAGACATGGATTCGGATGGTCGATTAGGTTGCGAAGAATTTGTGCTAGCGATGCATTTGTGCGACATAGCGAAAACCGGCGAAATTATTCCAACAGCTCTTCCTTTAGAACTTATTCCACCAACATTTAGACGTCAAAGGCAGAGTTCTGTTTCTTCCCAAGGCATCCCGGACAATGTAGACCCACTTGCTGGTATGCCACAGGTATGACATTTAATTTTTTCAAAGAATATATTTACCTATTTATTAAATAAATAAATACATATAACTTGAGTGAAAATTATGATAAATTATCTACAAATAAGTCAATTTATTAGTTTATAAAGCATTTCTTTTTTTTTTTTCTTTTTTTTTTTACATATTATCCTTCAGTATTTTTAACTTTTTACATATTTTGCTAAGACTTCCTTTGAGGATAAACGGAAAGAAAATTTCGATAAAGGTCAGGCAGAATTAGAAAGAAGACGAAAGGCTTTATTAGAAGTTCAACGAAAAGAACAAGAGGAACGAGAACGAAAGGAAAGAGAAGAGAGTGAAAAACGAGAAAAGATAAGGTTTGATCAAGATTTATTTTTAATATAATGATTAATAATATTTCAAATACATTGTATTATATGTACAGATTGGAACAAGAGAGACGTCGTCAAGCAGAATTAGAACAACAAATGATGAGACAAAAAGAAATCGAAGAAGAGAAAGAAGAACAGCGAAAACGCGTTCAAGAGCAAAGAGAAGCAGCAAGAAAGTAAGGAGATAAAACATTTTCAAATTTGTAATGCATTAAAAAAAATTTGGTTTTCTTAATAAAATAACTATATTAATTTTTAGAGAGATGGAAAGACAACGTCAATTAGAATGGGAGAAGCAAAAGTCGCAAGAATTACAAGCTCAGCGACAGAAGGAACAGGATATTCTTTTAAAACTTAAAGCAAAAAACCAATCATTAACCATCGAACTTGGTTTATTGGTAATATATTTCTATATATAATCTTGCGCGTAATGATATTTAATACTAATATAATTATAAATAAAAATATACTGTTTTTTATCATTAAACAATATATATATATATATATATATATATAATTTATTAAAAATGAATGGAAAACATGCAATTACAGAATAGCTTTTTGATAATAGGAAAATCATTACTTTTAAAAATTTGTTTTTATATTTTACTTTTATTATGACGAATACAAGACAAATTAATTTGTATGTAAATGAAATGTAAATGAAGATTTGAAAATGTTAATTATTAATTAAGAGGGAAATGTTATTGTTTCCTTTTTTTTTAGAACGACAAAGTGAAAGAATTATCTCAAAAGATTTGTGATACGCGTGTCGGTGTATCGAGTGTAAAGACGACAATCGATGGAATGCGAACTACTAGAGATCAACAGCTGCAAGAGATGTCAACTTTAAAAAATAAATTACGTGATCAAAATCAGCGGTTGCTTGTTTGCAATCAAGAGAAGGCAAGAATCGAAGCGAAAACGAAATCAAACACGGCGCAAGATAACGTCGGTCAAGAGGCTCAAAAATTGGCTTTTGCTAATAAACAAATTGCTTTGAAACAAATGAAAGATAAAATAGTGGATCTTGAAGAAGAGATCACGGAAAAAGAGAAAGAAGTTGAGAATAGCAATAATCAATTGGGTAAATATATATTCTGTATATATGTTTCAGTATTGTGTATAATATTACAATTATAAATGCGAATGAGTTGAAATATTTTACAATAGTTTTAAATTATATTTGCTTACTGTACCGATTAAAATTATCTAAAATATATTCTATTTTTCGAATATTAAAAAAAATTATTTATATAAAAATACAAATCAAAAATTATTTATATCATAGTCTTATCTATCTTCTTTTATTTCATGAAATTATTTTAATAATAATTATAAATTTATTATTTATCATTTATCAAAATTAGAGGAACTTCAAAGTCAAATGACAACGATGTTGACAAACTACCAGGAATTGAATGAAAAGTTTGAGGAGAAGAAGGCAAAGATTTTGGAAATGCGTCAAAATGCAAACGAGAGTGGTTTTTCAAATTCGGCTTGGGGAGACGAAGCTTGGGGTACTTCTGATACTACCGAAGTTGACGTCGATGCATGGCCTACGGATAATACAGTAGCGACAACAGCTACAGTCAACGAAGAAAATCCGAGTGAAGTGAAGACGTACAGAGCTGTCTATGAATTCGTTGCAAGGAATCAAGATGAGATATCATTTCGTCCTGGAGATATTATTATTGTCAGTTTAATGAATCGATGAATTATTGGCTTATGATTTTATCTATGTTATTTGGATGAAATTCGGCTATTTAATTAAATTAAAATTTACATTCATAAAATTATATTCAACAACATTTTTATATATGACTTTATAAAGAATTAATTTATTATATTATATTATTATGCAGATTCCTACAGTCTTTCATTATCCATGCAACGTCTTTGATTTAACATTTAGGTACCACCAGTTCAGAATGAAGAGCCTGGATGGCTAGCTGGAGAGATTGATGGTCATACAGGCTGGTTTCCAGAGTCATACGTTAAGCCTATTGACATGAGCTCTAATACAAGCATTTCTGCTCATGGCTTTACACATCAAGATAGTATTGAAAAACGAATGCTGGAGTGAGTTTTATTTCGTTTTTTTTTTATTTATATATTCTTTATAAAAGAAACGAGCGTTTTATGAATAAGAAATTTTTACAATCTATTGAATTTTCTAGAGAAATAGCGGAAGTTCCTGAAAATGTATCCGATGCAGGATCTGCAGTGGGCGAAGGTCCGTTCGTTGAGCCAGTTACACCTAAATTAGGCGAAGGACAGCTGTGCAATATTTCAGCAACAACTCTTTATCCATACCGACCTACAATTGAACAACACCTTTCGTTCGGCAAAGGAGAAATCGTTACAATTAAAGAACAGCAGGTAATTTATTAATCCGTAGTTTATTAATTATATGTATAACATATAACTTATTAATAATTTCATTTACGTTTTTAATTCTAGAGTGTTTGGTGTTACGGAGAATCAAGTGTAGGGCATGTTGGTTGGTTTCCGAAATCTTATGTGAAAATCGAAACCATGAATGGACAAAACACAATAACTCCTCCAATAGATAGTCTTAACGAGTATTATATGTCATTGTATCAGTACGCATCTAATGAAGCAGGTGATCTCAATTTTAATCAAGGCGAAGTTATTCTAGTCACCAAAAAAGATGGCGATTGGTGGACAGGAGCTATTGGCAGTAAAACTGGCATTTTCCCATCAAATTACGTCGAGAAGTACGACATACCGGATCAGGTAAATTGATCATTTATATCATATAGCATAATATGATATAATAATAAAGTATCTTCTAATTTTTATACGTTCAATTTATTTTTTAACATTATCAATATAATAAGCTTTAATATCTTTTCATTGCATTTAAATAATTATGTTAATTTTCAAATAACGTGTTTATAAAATCATATTTCATATTTTTTAACAATATGATTTTTAGAAAAATTTAATAATCTCAATTACATCGAAGGAATTTAACATGTTGCATTTTAACATTTTACATTTTAATTGTTTAAAATAAATAATTAAAAAAATTCACTTGCAAAAAAAGTAATGTAGAATACATTACAGTTTTTAGTGTGATTTTTTTAGATGTAATTGTACGTGACGTTTGAATTTCGTGTTTCTCATATGTGTGTAATATTAATTTTATATAGAAGACTACTCAAGCCTCATTAGAACTTGAAAACGAACAAGATCAAATAAAAGATATGCCTGAAACAGAAATGAAACCACAGGAGAAACCAGTGCGTATTAATATTAAAATAAATAATTTATTATAAATGCTATCTATTTCAATTTCTAAATTGTTTTTAAATTACCATATGCTAACTGCTAATTATGTAAATTATTATTATCTTTATCATCGAATTAATGTTATTTATTTAATTCAAAATTTTAACCGAAATTATATTAAATTATAACAATATAAATAACAATGTTAAATCACAATATTACAATATATTGTTTAACAAAAACAATATTGTTTAACAATATATTTAACAAAAAGCAGGAAGAGAAAACAGCGGAGCAGCTTGAGGAGGAAAGGGCCGAGGCCGAGGATGGAGCTGAAATACCAGACTTTGCAGCTATGTCTGCTCAACAGGTAATGTCCACGCCTTGTTCTTACATTAATTTAGATTTAATTTAGATTTAATTTAGATTGTAAAGATTGTACTTTATGATGCATTCATTTTTTTCTTTTCTAATATATAAATGTAAATTGCTTTTTTTTCGTATGCTCATTCGATATTCAAATTTGGTATACTTCTCCGTCGCCGCATTATCGAATCATCGATAATTGTTGTTGGTCCTTCTCTACTGCAATACAGTACACAAAGGTAACTGTTATAGAAGCAAGAAATATATCAAATAATAATCATACATTATTTATAAGCTTGATAGTTCATCATTTAGCAGTGTTATATTAGAATTAATTATAAAGAATATTATTCAAATTTTTATATTCTAAATTTTCATTGATTAAATTTATATTTAGAGAGGACGTAAGCTTGGGATCGCTCAAGTTATTGTATCTTATAAAGCGACGAGTGTCGAGCAACTCGATTTGCAAAAAGGTCAGCTGATAATGATTCGTAAAAAGACTGATTCTGGATGGTGGGAGGGTGAACTGCAGGTTATTATAACTATAATCGATATAGTTTTATTTTTACGTTTCTAAACAATTTTATAATCATTTATATTTGATTGGCAGGCTCGAGGAAAAAAAAGACAAATCGGATGGTTTCCAGCTTCGTATGTAAAACCATTTACTAGCAGTAGCAATCGCAGTACTCCTGTCTCTCACAGCTATCAAGATTCGCCAACTTCTGATCCATTCGTCGGTTCGTATTGCTTTAATTAATATTGTTTTATACGTAATCTCAATTTTATAATTTTATAATCGATGAACTTTATGGCGAATTTAGGTCACCTATGCTTTAACTTTATCCTAAAACAGATCACATACTCGTAAACAGATATATTCTATGCTATTTATATATTATCTTAGTAAATTTGCGAAAATTTATAAAATTTAAATAGATAAATGATAAAGATAGATACGCTCATACTACATAAAATCTTTAAAAATTTCTTCATCAAAATAATCTACTGCAATATTACTAGACACTTATTTAATAAATAAATAAATAAAAAATTTTTTTTGATTGCATTATTATTATATTATTAATATAAACATTTATTCGACAGAAAAAGTAATGGCACTGTATCCTTATAAAGCGCAACATAAAGATGAAATTAGTTTCGAAAAAGGAGATGTTATTGTCGTTCATTCGAAGATTGAAGATTCATGGTGGCGAGGGGAATTGAACGGAATGACTGGAGCATTCCCGAGTAACTATGTATCACCAATATGTAAGTAATTAAATATATTCATCTCTTATTTATTATTAGACGTTGATTAGTTAGGTTTTGTATGATGAGATTGAGTCTGTGTACTTTGCTTTTAATGTTAAACACTGTATATATTATTATTTAAAGTTTTATATTTTTTTAATAAAGTTTTAATTGATTTTTATGTTTTTATTTTCCGTATTTAGAGAAAAATATATTTAAATATATAGTTAGTGGTTTTAACTCCTAAGGAGTTTGTAAAAATTATATTATTTTCAAACGAATTTATTATCCAAAACTAAAAATAATTAAAAACATTGTTTCACCAGGCAGGAATTTATAATAATTTTTGTTTCTAATAAAATATGATCATTTGTGCGATAAGTTTTCTTTAAAACAATTATTCTACTTTAATGATTGCAAAAGATATTGCTTTGTTACGTATAAAAATTATAGATAATGCTTTAAATTCTACAACTAATTGCGTAAAAATATTTATTCTACATTTTAGAGTTAAATTTTGCTTCGCGTGTATCGAGTATCATATACATATATATATATATATATATATATATATATATATATATATATATATATATAATATGATAATATGATAATATGATAATATGATAATATGATATGCACATTATGCAATAATGTAATATTAATTAAATTACAGTAAATTTGATAGGTCATTATTATTTAATGTGAATGGTTAACCAATCGGCACTCATATTTCCCTCTATATCCTATTAAAAAAAAAAACATGGTTTGCTCATATATATGCACAACTTCTTTTTAAACAATCCAATTAAATAACAAATTTGAATTTCAAATGATTTTTGTTTATCGTTTTACATTGCATCACTAGTACTATTCATTATTATTATTATTTTTTTTATTACTATTATTCCAATGGGTTTATTTATTTGAATTTTGATTTTGATGCGTTAATTCATGTATAGGCTACAAAATGTCGTTTTGTGATTATTCTTCGGAAGTAATGTAGAGCGAAAAATCTTTCTAGTCTACAAATAACGTTTGTCAAGTATTTATTATTTAATAACTACATAATAATAATAATATAATTAGCAATGGAACAATAGAAATATTAGAGCTTAATTAATTTTTAAAGCTCGTTTCTTAATTATTTAGTGAGTAGTTTTTTGTTCATGATTGTGCTTTCAACGATAGAATATATAATGTACGTATTTATTGAGTATCTTCTTAGGTAAAGTAAATTTTTTGCGATGTTATTTGTTCTCTTTCAGAAAAATGCATGCATATTCGTGATACGTGAATAATTATATTTCATTTATTTAAAAATGAAAATTTTTTTTATTAACTAATTTTTCTCTATTTACATATTGAGAGATATATTCAAAGAATTGAGGTGATAGCGCTCAGTATTTATTAGTGAGAAGTATTACTTTTTAACAATACTCTTAGATATAAATATATAATTAATAATATAAGTGTGATATTATAATTTTTTTTTTTTACTTCAAATTACTATAAATTATCAAATGTCGTCTATTAGATTTATAAATATTCGAGATAAAGTAACACTTATTATAGTCCACCTGATGAGTTCGAGACATATTCAGGACTAACGAATTAATTCATTTTATACGCATCTGAACATATATATGCTTAAGTGACTATTAATATATATTATTATATTCAGTACTACTATGAATATTTTATTCATACTCTTACCTCTCATTTTGATTCATACAAAAATAATATTGATATTATTAAGTGGCTATATCGTTATATTTTTTTAACTTATATACTATTTTTCTCTACAAGAATTTTTGTAATATAACATAAAGCATTGATTTATGTTTAATTCTAAAGACAAATGTTGAAAAGGCCTTTCTTATTGATTTTAATGTTTTAAATTTTCGAAAAATTGTTGACCTACTAAGTTTAAAAACATAATTAATACCCATAGTAGAAATATATAAATATATATATATATAGAAATGTATGTATACATTTAAATATTGATTTATTTTTTAATTATCTTTTTCATAATATTAAATTAAATCAATAATACTTTAAAGATGCTTTACTATCCTTTTCGCATCTTCTCATCTAAATTTGCTTCAATATTCTTAACTAAAACATACACTGCGATGAGAAGATTATAATGTGCATTAAGTCTTGTACATTTAGATAAGTATATTGAACAATAAAGTAATATTATCGCTGGCGTATTTCATTGTACATTACATATTTATAAACATCGTAGGCAAAGTTTATTATAAAATAACATTGGAAATAACAAGTTTTAATTTAATATTATAAATCAACATTTACATTTTATAAATTTTATTAAAATTTTATCTAAAATATATTTAGTGACAGTATTAAAT